>NC_139411.1:26140000-26330000 GCF_905368555.1 Meleagris gallopavo | reverse complement strand
CTGCATCCCCACCAACACGAGAGCACCTGGAGCAGCTCACCCGTGTGCTGGAGGGATACGGGACAGAGCACATACCCGTTGTGTTTTGCAGAGCGGAACTTCCACTCGAGCAATATTTTACACATGGGGAGTACATGCAAAGCAGGCACAGAGAAGTTATTAACAGGTTAGCACAAGAAACATGGCAATGACAGGTTCATCAAAAGTGAAGATGAAGGCTTCACGTGGCAAACTCTCTCTCTCCCTCATTCCCATCTGAGTGGATGTATCTGATGTGACACTATGCCCTAGATTTATACTGGGATAAGGAAAACTCGTTTTCTTTCAGCTTTTTGCTGATTCCAGCAGGTGGCTAGATGGAGGGCAAAACCTAGTCATAGGTCACTGTTAAGATCAGTAGTCATGAATCAATCCCCGTGATAGCTAAATTATTGAGGCAACACTGAAAATGTCTAGGCAACAGATGGAGCTGAAGGTTCCCTTCTTGACAGTTTTCCGTTTTACAAAATATGCATCTCTTAATTTGCTTAGGAGAGGATAAATACCTTCTAACACTGCTAGGCTTCTCCCTAATTTGCCTGAAGTCAGCTCATTGCCATCACCTGAAGCTACACAAACTTAAACTCATAATTTGAATGCATATTGTGACTAAAGGTCAGGCAGCTTCCACACTCCATGCTCAACACTCGCATCTTTCCATGCTTGAGAGTCATGGGATACCTACCTCACACCTTGCAAATACAAGAGCAGGGGGTCTCCCAGGGACACCTGTAGGTGGTGAGGAGTCCCGCTGCCTTACTGCATTGCTAGGCTGCAGACACAAGCAATGGAACATGACCAAGCAGCACTGTACGGCCAGCACAACATCTCCCAAATAAATACATGGCTTTGGATCACCCAGGAACTTTTGTATCAGCCCAACCCTACAGCCACTGACACGAGTAAGTAGAGAAACCTGGCAGAGAAACCACTTTGGAACTGAGATGCAAGTTGTATGAAACTTCAAAAACCCACATCTGACCACACATGCTTTAATTTGCTTTAATGAGTTCCATTTTTCTTTTTGTTCTTTTTATTTTGCATTTATCAGCATACGTCTAAATCTTAGCTCTTGTATCAATACCAACATCCTTTTAGCTGAGTTATTAATTTCTATGTAGGAATGATGGGACACACTTAGGGCCCCAATCAACTCCCAGGTGCTTATCCCCAAATCAATCTCAGAAACAGCAGAGATGCTGAAACCCCAAAGATCACAAAGACGTGATAATTTGGTGCTCACTTGCTACTCAATTTTCAGGGAATCTGAAAGCCATCAGATTTTTTTTCACTGAGCGTCTTCAGGAAAATATTTTAAGTTAAAATCCTTCTCAATTTGTAATATTTGGAAGAGATTACTTATAATAAATTGAAAAATTCTCATGAAAATTACCAAAATTACCACATCACCAGAAAAATGATCCTTGCAGGAGCTGTAATTCAAATGACACAGACATTGCTATAGGTGAGGCAGAGCCAACAGGAAATGAGAAACACACCTCATTTACACACAGGTAGCCTGGTAGATGAAACTTTGATACACTGCATCAGCTAAAAGCATATATAAATGAACATTTTTACAGTTGCTGTTTAAAAAGGGGAACATCACATCAGAATTTATTAGACTGAAGATATTTTTACCTGGTGTCAAGGCCAATATGCAAAATCTAGATTTTGGGTTAATGTACAGTAATCATGTGTTTGTCACTGAACTATTATTTAGGATCTCTGTTTAATCAACAATGAATAGATTAATATCTTTATACACTTTTAATAAAGGTCTGGCATGTACACTTGGTAGCACATATATTAACACTGGAAGATTTGAAACAGATTCAACATATGGGCCGCGGTCACAACTATATTTCCAGCGAGTGATGCTTTATCATGATCTAGATGAAAACAGAATTGTTTTGAATAAGCAGAAAAGAAAGTTTAATTAAAAAAAAAAAAAAGAAGAAGTTAAATAGTGTGTTGGATCCACATCAGATATCAAACATCTTCTAGGTTGCTCACTTTTTACAACTACCGTTCCTAACCAGGTTACATCTATTACAATGATTCATGATCAGTAGTTAGTCACAGGAGACAGGTTCACTTTCTACATCGTTGGTCTGCGCTTTACTTATATTCTATATCACATAAGGTCAGGTACTGCTTGATATTCATACACCCCACATAGCACAAGAAAAGTGCAAAGATCCCCTTTAGCTCTCTAAACTCTTGCAGCTTACATACCAATTGTCTGGGGTAGAATTGGACACGTTAGGTCTTTCGATACTGGAGCAAGCCCTCCCCCAAACGAGTATTAAGATTTCAAAAATACTCAGATAAAGACCAAAAAAAAAAAAAAAAATAGAAGAAAAGTAATCAACGCCACATGCCATCAATTACGCCATCAATAATATAAAGTATTTTACACCACTTGCACCTGAGTTGAATAGTGGAAAAGAGAAGGAGACTCTGTCAGTGCAAGAGAATGATTCATGTGACCACTTTGTCTTAATTACTCAGAACAAGCAGTTTGTTGCAGAATAAAGATATCAGTGTCCCTGGACAGAAAAAAAAATAGCTGCTGCGGTGGTGAGGATGATGAAGACTGCCAGAACAACGAGCAAAATTCGGTTTTGGATGATCCTGGAAAAAAGCAGAAGAGATAAAAAAACAAAAAAACACAGTGAAAACAGTGGAAAATATATTAAACAATATAAAGAGGTACAACGATAAAAATCATGGAGAAAAGGCACAGGGCCACGAATTTATGTTTTCCAACACCATTCTGCATACCCTGACTGTTTTTACTACTTTCCATCTCCAGTACTCTACATATTTCTTTATGAAGCTATTTAATTCGACTTTGGATTTGAAGAAAGAATGAACCTTTCCTTAATTATGCATACAGATACACACATATTAGAATAACTGAAATGCATCATGCTACTATTAACATTAACTTTCTAAAACAAATTACATTATCAGTCTTCAGTTAATGCCGTCCATGCAGGGTGCTCTGTAGTACTAAAATACCATTACATTTTTAGCACTATTCTAAAAGCTTTTTTTTTTTTTTTTTTTTTTTTTTTTTTTTTTTTTTAAATCTGAAAGGAAACTTTACTAATTTTCAAGGGACTTTATTATTAGGGTACAACGTTTCAAGGAAACACATGTCAATGAGGTACTTACTTGTACTAAAATACCAAGGGAAAAGTATGAAAGACAGTTTTGAAGAAAAGGATGATATAAAGAAGCAAGTGTCAAACTGTGAAGCTTATGTTGTAAAAGCACCTTCCGTCTCTGTAGCATACCTTTACTTATGGCAACAGGCAAATGTTGCATTTACTATTTAGCATAAGAAAGTGGAAATTTGTGATAGTACAAAGATAGTAGAAGTAGTATCCTGATACCGTGTAATCATTTCTGGGAGAAATCCCTGCTTCTAAAATCAGACATCATATGGGTCCAGATTTGGCCTGAAATTAATAGGTCATTTAAAATGAATAAATCAATTAACAATGGAATTCGAGGTATTTTACAGAAGGATTCTGAACTGTAAGAACCCAGTGTTTGTTATTCCGTTCTCACAGAGGAAGAAGGATATTTTCATAGGCTCTTTGTGACACAGGAACTTTTGCAAGACATATTTGTACGTGAACCATATCATCAGAATTGGAGAGAGACAGCAAAAAACCAAACCCAAACCAACAACGGAAGAACCCCAAGTTATTTTTGTTCTTATTTTGTTGTGGGTTTGTTTTTTTTTTTGTGCTTCTGTAAAACAGAACAAAACAAAGCTTTTACCAATCAAATAATGGTAAAAGTAAAACCACGTCTTGTGAAACGTACTGACTGCAAGGCTCAAACTTGAGGAGAAGGAATGTAATGTGCAAAAACTGAGCATATTTCATGCAGTGAGAGGGGACAGAAACTAGAGAGCAGAGGGGAGTTTTCCTTAGAAAGTGTTTTTCATTTGGATGGGGGTGAATATACATATAAATTATATTGGAAAGCGGAAGGAAAAATACAATTTTAACCTACTCCAGCTCCCTCCATGCTTACCCCCCACCTAAAGAAAAAGCAGCAAAAGGATGGATGCAAACTGTCACATCAGACAGACACCCTCCCCTGTGACACTCTAAAAGGACTAGCTCTCTATCCTCCTGACAGGTTACAAAATGATCACATTTGCTGACACGTCTTCCGCAAAACTGCTTTAGTGTTTGTGTCCACTTTCCTAGCAGGAGATGAATGGGCTGCTTTGTCCTCATTTATCACTTAAAGCTGAACTAAGATCTGTCTCGTTTATTTTTCCCTTCCTCACTAGAAAGGCTCAACCACAGCATTAATTCTTTTGCGATGACAGCTAATTCAAACTTAACAGGCAATATTTACTCTGCCAAAAGGATGAGGAGGAGGGAGGGATGTTTCTCACTCTTAAGAAAGAAAAGAAAAAAGAAAAAAAAAAGGGGAAAAAAAAAAAGTAGTGGGCTAACAAAATAAAGCTAATTAAGGGCTTTTGGTTCTTGTTGGTTTGCACTTCAGTTTAACACCTGAATTTACAAGCTTCCATTCTGTGGCGGGGTGTGACATTCTCTGCCAAACACCTGATAACAAATGATCCACCCAAGCAAACGCATGAAAACCAGAACATATATTTACTCACTCACTCTCATCACTCCTGAAAAGATACTCAGCAAAACTGAAACTCAGCAGTGAAATAGATTAAAAGCATGAAAAGTTTTAAAACATTCAGCCTTAAGTAATACACAGTGCAGCTGGCTTGACAACCATTTTATTTGTGGGATGTGGGCCCCAAGGCATCCATAATGCTAATTTACAAAGGATTAACTGTGAGTGAAACTCGCTTAATCTAACACATAGTTAGGCAAAGGCATACATAACATACCAAGTGTTTAAATCAACTCCTATCTCTGACCCACCGGAAGAACATTTCATCACCTGAGATTTAAAATTACAGAAAAATTAGAAGACAAAAAAAAAAAAAAAAAGGTACCAAATCCTCCAAAAACCTTATTTTTAACACTCTGTCAGTGCACACCCCACTGCAAGATTATTTAATCGGTGTCCACGTTTCTAAAATCCTCATCAAGAGAGCACTGAGCAAGGCATGCTGCCACCTGTATCTGCTAATTGAAGGTTCACTTACAGCAAGAATCTAGGAAATACATATCAAAGTTCAATTTCTAGGAATCTGAATTAGTCTGCACACTGCAGCAAAAGAATATCATATTAAAAGGAACAAATTAATCATGAAATAGGATGGATGTTATCAACAGACTCCTACACTGAAGCATTATATACTTTTAATATTCAAGCCCATAGTTAAAGATTAATTTTATATCTTTCTTTTTTTAAAAAAAGAATAACATTAAGTTTTACTATTTTACTTTCAAGTGAGGAAGTAAGACTAAGCAAACTGCAAAGTGTCAGGAGGATGGGGCTCCAAGGGAGGCAACAAGCAGCAGGATAGACCCATGGAAGGGTGAGCAAGTGGGATGTCTGAGGCTGATGCTGGGAGCAGCCTGCTCAGGTGGAGGACACCAGTTCTGGGTGTCAGCTGATTTCCCATCTCCAAGTCAGTAGGCAAGGGCAGCCCCCTGGAGTAAAGAAAATATCAAGAGGAAATGGGGATTGGGGTGATAGATAGACTGCAGTCAAGCCAGCTCACAGCGGTAGAACAATGGTTGGCATTGGCAGGACCCATCTGTAGAGGAGCCTATAGTACTGTCACAGCCAGACACTGCCAGTGGGCATTGCTCTAGGCAAAGCAGCAAGGAATTTAAGTGGGGGAGGGTGTGATCATACCAAAGGGAAAGAAAATGGAGCCTAATACTCACTACAAAAAATCCCAAAGGCTAACATGCTCACAAGAAGCAGATGATATTCTTTTATCTCTACTACACCTTAAATTCAACAAAATCTGGTGAACGAGGAAGCCCAGTTTCTCCTTTGAAAATGCAAAGCATGTTTACAGGGTAAATAATTTAAGAAAGAATACATACTTGAAAGAAGACACCCATTGAAACATCCATGGCTAAAATGCCTGAAGGCAAAAACTTGTGCATTTGCATGCTGCATTTTATTAAGTTAGCACACTGTAGCTTTAAAAGAATGCATGGCCAAATTAAGAGGAATGTGTGACTGAAACATCAAGGATTCCTCAAGTTTACATTATGAATCATAGCACTGTTGATATGAGATGAATTAACCATTTAGTCGATGCAGCTTATGCACTGAATTCACACCAAGTTCTGCTGGAGCCCGGCGTGCTGGAGCTCGTTAACAGCCAATATCTGCTGCTCCTTTCATACTCAGGCCTCCAAGAGCACAAGGGCTCATTCTGCTTTTAGTTAGAAGAGATGAAAAGTCTGCGCTTTTCAACCAAGCTCCATCTAGTTTATCATGGACAGCAGCCCAAAACGTTTGGGTGCAAAACCACATAGAAACAGTAACTAAAGCATATGCAAGGGTAGCATTAAGCAACGCATGAAAAGAGCATGCTGGCTTAACACTCCGGGCTACCAGAGCAGAAAGTGCATTCTGCTCCTGTTGAGTTTCTTCTGCTCCTCTTTTCTAAATGCCTGACCCAACTTCCTGGCTTCTCACCACTGGAGCTGCCTCTGGAGCTCATGCCAGCTGTGTTCTACAGCTGATCAACCACACGGGCTGCTTTCCTTCCTGGGAAGAGGGATCACCTGCTCTCACATACATAGAGACCACTGCTTTGGAGAACAAGTCCCACAGCCTTTTCCAAACACTGACATCCTCGGCAAATCACCCATACTCATTCCATGCCAGATGTTGTGCTGCCTTTCCACACTGCGAAAACCCAAATGATTCTCCCTTCTCTGTAGCTTCACAAACATGCACACACAATGGCTCTAACTCTATTTGTGCAGTGTTTAGATCTGTGCCTTACAAACACAAAGCAGTTTCCCAATAAGCTTTTGCAAACCTTACATTAAGGATGCCAACCGTGTTTAAACCTTTTTACAAACCTGCATTCATTAGCAGGGAAGTGCACGACATCTATATGGGTTCAGCCTGATGTCTTGCACATGTCTTAGTGCCTGATTGACCAGCACTGAATAATGATGCCTTGCCATTAAGCACTGATGGTACAATAACAATTGTCATGAAAATTAGCAATCACGGTAACATGTTAACTAAATACAGATATAAACGAACCAGCACAGACTCTGGGCGCATCAAGAGTTTCGTGTGCTTAACTTGAAATAATGAAGACTACAAATAAAATACTGCAAAAATGTCTTATAGAAGCTCAACTTTGACATTGATACAAATAAAAAAATGCAAACGGCTTGGGGGATCAGTTAGCACACATTCATTACAACACAGCTCTTTATCCTTAAAGCAAATGTCTTGAAAAAGAGTGTCCTCAAGAACACAGACTGATTGATGACGGAGCACTGTCCAACAGTGTTTCACTGTAGTACATGTATTTGAGATTTAACTAGATGTGATTCCTATGAGTTTATTGGACAGAAAGGCGGCTTCTTTGTATGCAAGAACACATTTTAGATGGTCACTTCAAATTACATTTTGGATACCCTTTCATTTGTAATCGGCAGGTTTTGCTAACGTGATAAAAAAAGAAAGATGCATATAAATCGGTGATGATTTTTAAATGCCCAGTTTTCATGATTCAAAAAAAGACAAAGTGTAGGTGTAATCATACAGGCAAATACACAGCAGTATTTGGGAAATAAATATCAGCAAATGTGAATTTAAAGTCATACAGCCATACTCAATTACCTTCTGGGACAGACACCATTATTGCTATATATAAGGACATCCTTGTTACTATCTATCAGGAGCTTTCAGATCGAAGCACTAGAGCCAACACAGGGGAATAAAATGTTATGATTGGTAAAGCAAAGCCTTAGATACATAATGATAAATCTCTAAGTTCAGGGTATCTGGGGGCTGTTCGAGTAACTATTCATCTTTCCCATCTTTAGGTTTAAGAATGCTTTTCTTAAATAAAAGCAGCTGAAAAGAACTAGGCAGGCTGTGGGAAAACTTAAAGACGTGGCAACTTACTGAAATAAAAGTGTAAGAGAACTATGTCTAGCAAAATTACAGCTGGTTGGAAATGATTTGAGATGTTACATCATTAACAACAGAAATTAGAAAACAGAAATTCTATCAGTGAAAAAATACCAGCATAACTGCATACAACTCCTTAGCCCTCTTTGAGTTGATGTTAGAAAAAGTACTTGGAAAATTTTCAAGGTTTTTTTCCTCCCTGCCAAAACTCTGAAAATAAGGCCAAGTTCTTTGTGTTCTCCAGGTGAGCAGGACCAATTCCATTGTAATTGACATTGCAAATTTAAAAGTGAAAAGGCTCTGCAGGGTGGCAAAGAGTGAATAGGACTCCCCATGGCTTACTTCTTGCCAAAAAGGCCATACTGCCTGGGCTCCCCCAGTCTGGAGACCCACAGTTCCCAATAGGAGCCTACATCCTGGTCCATGAATTTCCTCCTGAAGGAGTCTCCTCTTACCCTTGGGCTAATGACTCTACTTTCTTATGCGTAAATCCTCGTGAAAATCCATTAAAATTGCTGAAAACTGAGCAGATAATGAGATTAAAGACTCAGAAACGGAGAATAAAAAAAGATGACATTTTTCTAGGCAAATAGCAGGGTTTTTTGAAAGAGATGGGCCTTACAAGGTGAGTAAGATATTGTTGGTAGGTCTGAGAAGTTTTGCAGAGATACATGCTCTAGTTTAAAGATCAGTCTTAAGGACTGGAGCCATGTACTTATAATAGCATGGATACCAATCTTTAGTTATAATATTACACTCAAACCACATCAATGTCTTTCCACCTGGGCCATGAGTGAAAGAATGAGTCATGTAATAACAGGTGCAGGAAGGTAGACACACTATCCAACTTTAAACATCAAAATTATATCTAGCTAATCTCTCTCAGCTCCCTGTCTATATGAGTTAGAGTCCTGCTCTGAGCTGCCTTCTCTTTTTCCTGTTCATATATACACATCTCAGGAGAACAAGTCAGTTAAGTAGCTGGTTTAGTTAAGTGCACATTAGGTAGGGATGAACTCCTCAAAGCTCAAAGATGAGTCCAAGAAAGAGTGACAGTTTCCCAAAATCAAATTTGTTTGGAGAAAGCTTGTTAGCTCTGAAGGCACAATCATCCACCAAAGGTTTTACCATATTGTAAAACGTCTGCAAACTCCCATAAATCAGAAAAAAAAAACAATCTACAGAGGTGAAACTCAAACATAAAGCAGTAGATTTCATCAGTAATTAGTCAAAAAGTACCTTGATTCACCATCTTTTCATGGACTCCTAATCTCATAGAAGCTCTGAACAGAATCAAATGCAACTCCCTCTTGACAGGAATTTTTGAGGAGCAGAAGATGGGAACGAGGCTCAAGGAACTGTATTTTGTCAACTTCTGACAATCTTACCAATAAGACTGTAAAGTAGTTAAAACACGAACTAATTCTGAACAGAAATCTTGTAATAGATTCCAAATGTAGAAAAGCGTATGAACAGCATTGGAATATTTTATCTGGTGTTATTTGGTGGCCATCAGGATCATGACTATCATAGCTTGCACAAATTCTGTCTCAGCGAGCTGGCAATCTCAGGAGGTACAAATAATACACAGGAGACCACAAGAATCCAGGGGGAATAAGTGGATGACAGCTTGATTGAAGTGGCCTGGGAAGGCGAGATATCTACAGAAATGTCTGAATGACAAATGTATGAAGACATCAGCATGTAAAGTGCAAGAACACGGATAGCCTGGAAGAGGACCTCATGGACTGTGGGAGCTAGGATATAAAGGCAAAAGGAAGGGTACTGTATATCTTCGACTAGCTGGGGTTTTATTCACTGCCTACTTTTAGAACATATGGGGAGGTATTTGTGAAGGATGAAAAGCTCACTTCTGCTTATGAAAGTTCCTGACAGAGAGCATTTCTCTGCACTAACCTCAGTGACACAGCTTCAGCTTTCTCCTGTCCCCATGTTTGCTCCTTCCATGGAGGGAACAAATTAGATTATTACTGTCATTAGGAGGAACAGCGGGTGGCTTCCAGGGCCATGGAAACTCCCCAGCCAAAACTGGAGAAAGATTAATTCATTTCATGCAAAGCAGAGGCAACACCAGATCTCTCTGGCAAGTCTAAAGGAAGATCACGTGCAGTGGCAACTGCAAGTGGAAGGAGTCAAGGTTGCATTAATCTCCAACCAGCCTTTCTCAGGGTACTGGAGTAACAAGAAGAACAAATGATACATTTAGTCACCTGAGCATGACTAAGAACCATAGGCCTCAGCAAACATTATGAGAGCTTTAGAAGGAGCTCAGAGAGAGGGCAGATAGCCCAGCTGTCAGAGTAATGGCATTCTTCAGCACACCGGCTGCATGTGGCCCTCGTCTCCAAATGGTAAATAGGGAAAAAAAAAACAGCAAAACCACCCTAACCAACCCCCTCAAAGCTAAAGCAATTACTTCTTCAACAGATGAAACGTATGCAAGCTATAAAATGACAAGAACATACATGATCACACATTGGCTTTCACAATAAATACAGTTAAGTTTACATTCTGTCCAATTTAAGGAAAGGAAAAATGTCTAACTCTGCATTTTATCAACTTTCATAATCATTAGATCGCACTAAAATATATACATCTTATATGGATAAAAGGAAGCAACATCTTTCACCTTGCCTCACTTTAATAACTACAGCTTTAGGTGTGGTGAAGCTGGAGACTGGACATCATATTATTTATATTGCTTTCTCCTTATCACACTATATTTGACTGGGCGTCTTTTTGTATAGAAAGTTTGCTACAATTGCCTTAACAATGTTGACCTCTTTTATAAAAACCTGAAGGCATCTGCAGCTATTGTTCCTGAAGATGTGCTCTCCAAAATGTTACCATTTCATGGCACCTCTTGAATGATAGAATAGAATTTTTTTTGGTATATATTCTTTTTTTATTTTTTTTTCAAATGCTATAAGAGAAAGGAAAACAATCATGGCTAAGGCCATTTGTGAGATGGCATTAAAAGAGCCTACTCTGAGACAGATAAAAATAATGAGAATCTTTCTGTCAAGAAGGATTTAGAAAATATCACTAGCATTATTAAAATTTAATTTTTTACTGTGCTTTTTGGTTCCCCCTTTTCCAGTGATAATGAGCAGGACTGCACACCTCCACATTGCTAGTACTTGTTTTGAGCAATAAATTCAGCCTTCCAGTCTGAAGACATTTCAGACAACAATTTTGACTGCTATAGGCTTATTTTTCAACCTGTCCTGTGCTTTGAGTCTTCCTGTAAAAACCAGTTCATAAGCTAATTTTCCACAAGGCCGGTGGAACAAATAAAAATCAATTTTTGCCCAACTGGTTCTGAGAAAACCTGGGAATAGTGAAGACAGAACAGTGAAAAATAAAAAGAATCGATGTATTCACAAATGGTTTACCTGATAGAGAACTATCAAATTAGTTGACAGGAGATACTTGCCACTATTAGAGTATTTTCTTTTCAGCATGTTACAGTATTTCTATTAGGGGAGCAGAAATGCCTCTACTTTGTTATGACCTCAGACACCTTGGTTTAATAACCACTCCGAGCCTCCATGCATTCTGTAAAGCTACAGGGCACAAAGTCAAAGTGCAGAAGTACTTGCAGATCTTGCAACCGGAGGGACCTACAGGCCCAACCTGGCTTAGAGTGGGTGTAAGTTTTCATGATCTCAGAGAAAGAGCAAAGATTCCTGTCTCCGTGAACACAGGGAGACATTCATGACCTCAGGCCAACCTTGTCAAGAGGAATTTGGTCCATCAAGAAGGGAAAAAATTGTAAAACGCTGCCCAGACTTCCCTCCCCAGCTGAAAAGAAAACCCAAACGTTCAGGAGAACACTGAAGACTAGCCGGTTTAATACCTCTTGGAGAGCAGAACACAAATTTCTCCAAAGATGGGAATCCCATTCTAAGACTTTCAAAACTTTCAGAACTCCAAGTACAACGCAGAACATAGGCTTTAATATTGCAGCTCAGTTCCCTTCATAATCCTCTCCACTAATTAGGCAAGCGCTTTTGAAACGGTGATATTGAGATGGATGGTTGCTTATGTCTGTCTGTCTGCAGTGAGGAAAACATGTCTGAAAAACCAACTGAAGAACAGAATCTGCTTTTTGCTACAAATTAAACATCACTCCAGTGGAAATAGTACAAATCTGTAATTTCCATGCTTAAGTATTAGGGAAGCTATTTTTAAGTAGCTGTAATCTTCACCATAGTACGTAGCATTTTATACACTCCTTCATTTTTATGAGTTGGCATTAAAATGTGACTCGTTTTAACAGGAAAAAAAAAAGATTAAGTATGTCAATCTGAAGCAAAGCTGCACATTACCTATTTTAAAATATTGTAACACCATGGAGACATCATTTCCGAGGCCAAACAAAACATTACTCAATAAAGAAATGGCATGAAATATAAAATATTCAGCAGAGGAAGGGTACTTGGAGTTAAGCAGTTTCACTGTCAGTAAATAGCACCATAATAAGTAATGTGCATCCAGAAAAAAAAAGTATACCTGTTCTTCGCTACTCAAGATGTAGCACCTCAGTCTTGGAAACTAATACAGATACCAGTCATCTACTTAAGCACACGCAGGGAGAAACTAAAAACACCACACATTTCGATTATGAATCTCCCACAACTGATGTTAATTTGCTTATGATATCTGCCTGATTTAGAGCTAATCTTCTGTAAATTAACTCCTAATGCTGTCTGAAATAATCCTCTTAATGCTGGTCTGTCTTGAGTACTTTATATCAAATACCATGAAATACGCAAGCATAAACAAGGCATGCAGTATTTGCAGTGCTGTTGGCTGCTCTCAAATATTTGCTGTGGGGCTCAACTGTGCCATGAAGACACAAGTGTGGTGCAGAGCCGTGCTGCCCTGGGGCAGCTCCGGGAAGGCACAGGGGCGTGTTGCTCCGGCTGTCCCTTTCACAGGGGTCAGGATGCCAGGACTGTGTCCCACCGCTGTTGGCTGCCTCAGAGAAGAGATGCTCTTTATGTTTTTTACAAAACGGTGCAGGAAGTGCAATTCCATATTCCAAACCTCCCACCTCCAGAAGCACATGATAACGAGGAAAAGCAAACAGTTTGAGCTTTGAGATTTCAGAATGACAAGATGGGTGTTAAACGGCACTAATTATCAGCTGGAAGCCTAATTTGTCAACTGGTTTGAAAAGAGAAAGACAGACAATTTCATTTCTTCAGATGGAGAAATATTTTAAGGGTATTGCTTCAACATTGGTCAACATAATTATTATTGTCAGTGTGCAAACTCCGTATTCAAAAATATTTTTCCACTAAATCCACCGGAACAATTTTCTCCCCCCAAATTAATTTAATGATACAGCTGAATGCCTAATTGATATTTGTGAGCAATGCCATTCTAACATATTATTTTCTCAGTTTTTGAAACATAAATGGCAGGCACAAGTTTGACTGAATGGACTTCTTTATGTTTTAACAGGCTGTTTATTGGCCCAGACTCCAACATGTAACAAGCACAATTGCAAGAGCAATACATTTTTAATTGAAAAATTCATGTATTTTTACTATGAAAATAACTCAAATAACAAGCAACTTTGTCATGTAAAAGGCTTTAAAATTTTTTTATATGTGGAATGTTGTTTAAAAATTATATGCTCACCATAGCAAATGCTTTTAGGAGGCTATTAAAAGAAAAAAGATATATATTGTTTAAATCATACTTTATTGGAGCTTGCTTTTTCAGTACGCTAAAGAACAGATAAAGCACAGTGATCAGTGAGCCGTATGTGTCCAACAGCCCTTCAAGAGCCTTGTGGAAATGTATAAAACAAGCAGTGATACAATCCTTTGCCAAACACCATCATAAATTTTTTATTTGGCAGCTAACATTCTCACTAGTTTTCTTGGCAGCAATTGGGACCTTTAGCAAGAAAGGTGCAGGAGAAAAATACCTTGTTTAGAGATGTTTTCAACACTTTCTGGGATTTTTCAGAACTTCTGCCTGCAGCACATTTTACAACCACGGTCTCCAGTCACCTGATGAGTAGGTGGTGGTTTTAAACTTTTTTTTCTAATATAGACAGCCTCCTACCCCCCTCTGGCCTTCAGCCTCCGATGTGAGCGTGGAGGGGGGCTGAGGTGCTCCGCAGAGATACAAGCGATTGCTCTTCTCTGTCTAGACAAAAAACTGAAAATAATATCAGAATGTACCTCTCATTGCTCCTGATACTATCTGTATCTGATTCCCTGACGACAGAGATAAATGAAAAGCGAACATATGCTGATTACTTGTGCATTATTTCTTTGGAGATCTCTGCAGAAAAGCTGGTCACAGGTGCAGCAGCCTGGTCAGCCGTGGGCTGCCTCATCCACAGTAGAGTGGGACAGAGTTTTGTACCCAGATCTGCTCTTCAAGGAGTTGCTTTTTGTTTGTTTTCTAAGATGTACTATACTTGACATCTGATGCACAGCTTTCCTGAGCACACACAGGTTTGCCAGTGCATTGTCTGTGTGCAAACACGGCTCCAGCAGTGCTCTGGTTTGGGCTACATGGGATGGAATTACACAGTGGGCTCTCACCAGTTCACTTACAGAGCAGATATTTTATTTTATGGAGTTTCACTGCTTCAGAATAGAAATAAGACTAACCTATTCTGCATCTCAGCAACTTCCTTCAGAAGTTTCACAACAAGGAGACACATTACAGCCCTTCGCATGGACATGATGGAAACAGTTTGTCTTAACCAGATGTGGCCCAGGAAAGGTACATTTTCCCCATTTGTCTCAAATTAGAAAAGTTGGAATTTACTTTTAAGACAGCATAAATTGCTTTAAACACAGGCTTAATGAAAGTGATGATGCTACACTTGCAAAGGCAACCCAATAGGCTTTCCCACAGCTTGTGCTCCAGCTTTGGCTCTCTTGTTTACTAGGGCCATCATCCACCCAAAACCTTTAAAGAGCACACACAGACATCTAGTGGCTGGTGAAAACACTGCAATCAAGTCATTCCATCTGAGACAGCTCTACCGGAGTCACTGAAGTTATGCCAGGTATGAGTGAAGCTAATTTCGTCTCTGTTACAACTACAGATGGGCAATCAAACAGGAGAGAACAGCTCTCTTTGTGCCATCCCAGGTAGTCACTCTGCCTCTGGTGAGAAAGCTGCTCACTTGACAACTCTGGCTTCCTAAATTTCCCTCAGCACCAATCCACTTTAATCCACAGTCTGAGCTACTTGTGCCTTTGCATTTCTCTCTCCGTGCTATTATTTTGTTGTACTCAAAAACAGAGGGGTTAAACTATGCAGTATCATCTGAGAGATGCGCTTTCTGAGTGCAGCTTCACACAGTGGAACTCGATGGGAAAGCCACAGAGCAAAACGATTTTGCAGAAAACAAAAATACCCAGCCGATAATAAATTCTAAATTGCTGCTGGAGGAATATGATTTGATCTACAACCCGCATCCATCAATGGAAGGATGCCTATAACATCGGTGCGGTGTGAGTCCCACATCTGCAAAGGAGATCAGGAGACACGGTTTTGCACAAGGCTGTAAGAACCCAGTTCCCCGATCCTGCTCTCACACCAGTTTGAATCAAGCGGTACTCAGCGGTGTCATAACCCTGTACATCTGTGTCAGACCCTGTGTTGCAAGGGCAAGGCTGATGCCAGGAATGCAAAACAGATGTTGCTTTCCCAATGTTTTCTTGTTGTCGCTTCAGTTGTTTTCACTGGGTTCTGTTTTGGTTTTGGTCGGCAGGACTTTTCAGAGGGCAGACTGGAGCAGCGTTTCTGCCTCTTCCCTTTTATTTTGTGTGTGTGTGTGAATATGCACAGAGCCTTAGTTACAACGGGGAAAAATCTGCGTTTTTTTCTCTTTTTTAAGCTTCATTTGAGCTACGCTCTGTTCCCTTGGGGCAAAGTGAAAGGTAGCTATTTGCGGATGGGAAAAAGGGCTTTTGTGAATAGCAAAACTGCATCACCGAGCAGCTTAAGAAAAAGATTTTTTGAAGTTATTTTTACTACTATTTTAAGAGGAAACAGGGGTAAATATATCTTTTTTGCATGTTGACTCATTAACAAATTTGGCAATAAACACTTTATAATTAAGTCCACCGGTTTACTGCTGTCCAGAAGTTTCTCAGTACTCTTTGCACAGACGGTTTTGGAAAAAGTAGAACTCAGAAACAGCAAAAAGCAACTCCCAGCAGCTTGCTCAAGCAAATCTATCAGAGGCTTAAACTCACTTCTGAGCACTGAAATTTGAGATGCCGTATCAAATAAGCAGTTCTTTTTCCCCAAAGAGAAGAAACTGGGTGTAGCTAACCTAGTGCATAATAGGTTTATTCTCATTCACAAAACAGGAATTACTTTATGGCCCCAAAGTAAAACTAGTGCAGAAATATACTAGCAGATTTGCTGCAGATGTGCGTTGTGACACGTATGCAGGGAATCTGCTATTAATCACATGCTAAGATTTTAATATTATGTAGGGTAATGCAGGCAATCATTATGGTGAAGGTTCTGGATTCATAAAAGCCTAACCCACAAATGGGTCTTTTAAATTTAATACGTTTGAGCTCACTCTCACACTGCCCCAGTTGAATTCCCTGCTTCAACCCCCACCCCGCACGCTGTTACATACATTTATTTCAATATCTATTGTGTGATTCTTTTTGTGGTGGTGCTCGGCTTCTTTCACTGTGACACATGACAGTTGTTGGTGAAAGTGCAGCTTTTCAATTCTTCCCTTTGCCAGACTATGACAGGAATGTCCTTGTTAAGAGGGGTTGTTTGTGAGACCTCTGGATCCGCTTCTAGCGCAGGAAATGGTCTGGCTCAAATGTTGGAAAAGCCATCCTTCACCTGAACCCTTCAAAATGTGTGTCCGAACAGAACTAGAACCTATGTATCCGTACCCGGGTTAGGATTACTATGGACAATTATACCGTGAAAATGCATTATTCTGACAAAGCAATCAATCACATTATTTCTCACAATTTCAGTTCACCCCTAAAATTTTCCTTACCTCCATAGCCAGCTGGATATTATATTACCAAAGCTGTTGAAAGGGTGTAACACTAACCATGAAGCCAAAGGCCACTAAAACTATGCAATGCATAAATTTTTATTGTTTGCTCAGCATTGAAATCTCATTAGGGCTCATAACTCATCGGCACACTGCAAACATTTGCATCTGCTGATCATGAGAACTTAGAAGGAATGTACACCTTTGGCTAATTTACTTGTAATGTTTTCAGATGAGACTGTGTGTGTGTTGCTTTTTACTTCCTTTTAAAAAAATTCCTCACACAGTTGCAATTGGAATGTCCACTTTTTAAACTAAACTTTCATTAGCAGTTTCTCAAGGTTGTTCTGTTGCTGGCAGTGTTCATGATCGTCATTTTACAAAAGCTTCATTTGACTTAGTATTCAGGACAGTCATTGTTTGAAAACTGTGCCCCATAGAGCATTTTGCTTCATTCATCCTTTTCGCTTTATGCAGTCACATTTTAATTAGATTAAAATTTGTCCTCCAATTAGCTTTCATTAAAGTATACAGTTTACAGCAAAAATCTCCACTGAGTTGTGCTTCAAAACTGTGCCTAAAGTTTAAAATTAAATAACTGTGCAAATGAAGTGATTATGAAGATTATTACTATGCAAAAAACATCAGTCACTTCTTGGTTTACTTATACATTTAACTCTGTAATTTATTTTGCCAACTTCAATACCTTTGTGTTCTCCAGAGTAGTAATCATAATAATATCTTGCAGTTACAGGATATCTTTCATTCCTAAGGATCCTCAGGGGCCTGATTCTGCAACCCTTATGCACATTGGTAGCTCTGCTGAAGTCCTTGAAATGATCTGAATCCGTGCTCCTTGCCCCATGTGCACCAAACCCAGCTACAGGTCAAGTGTTCCCATGCCCATGGAGCATGACTGTTATGTAAAAAGTACTTTTCCCTATTGCTGGGTGAGATGTAGCAGCTCTTCAATGGCATGCAGTTACAAGACTCACCACTTTAAATGAGGGTGTGAAGACAGTTACTCCACCTGAGTTAAAACTGAAGAGAAAACTGAGAATGTCGTTATCCAAATCAGAAATGGCTCGGTACAACACGGGCTGCATCTCTCGTGTCATTCATATCTTCACATTCAACACTGCCAACTAGCAGATGCCCAGTTGGTAATACCTCCTGCACATGCAAATTTACTATGTGCTGAAGGCTATATAAAGTTTACAGTTTGCAAGACTGATCCTACAACCAGTATGGGCATTTGTTCTGGAGCAATCTCTCAGTGGAACACATGGGACAGTGAGTTGGAGCAGAGCTCCGCAGAAGTGGATCTGTTTGCAGGAAATTCTCTTCCAATAGCAAAGAGCTATTCCAATAGCTATAAATATATACTCATATTAAAAAAAAAAAAAAAAAAAATGAGAGCGAGAGAAAGACAGAGAGATGCAGCCAACATTTTAAAACTAAAAATAGAGACACTTGGGTTACAAAAACAGGGACCTGTCTTTGCTCTAGCAACATTTTTGTGATAGGAGAAACACAGCTGAAAACAAATATTTTATTGCAAATGAAATGTGGTTTAAAGCCATGAGAGAGCAACTTCAGCAAAATGCAGCAGTGTACAAGCAGTGTTTCCTATTTACTCATGCACTAATTGGTTGAATCATTAGTAAATCTTCGCATTACTGAGTTAAATAGCATTATTCCCACTTAGCAGATGGCAAAACTAAAGATTAAAGGTGTCAAAGGCTAGAAGGGAGCTTATAGTTTAAATGTTCTGACTCCAAGCCTTGTACTCAAGCCAAAACCATGGTTCTAAGATGCAAAGCATCCAGCAGCAATACTAATTTTAGGAGTCATACTCAGGTCTGTCCTCCTCCCTCTGCTCCCATTTCCTCTTGGTGTTCATTTCTGCCATCACATTGCAGCATGCCAACCTCAGCTGTGCTGATTCAACAGCTTGTGAGTCCATGCGATGAATCAGATCAAGGAATTGATCCAGGACAAAAAAAGAAAAAGCAAAAAGTAGATTCAGGGAGAGCAGAGCTGTTCTGCACACGATCAATTCAATTTCAAGACACTGACTCTAGAACAGAAGTATGCATGAAAATGAGAGGGGCAGTGAGTAGTTTTGGTGGCAGAAGATCCCACTGTTGATACTGATAGTTTCGAATCACAGAATTGAAGCTGAAACCATCCAGAAATTTTCAAATTTTCCTCTTTTTTTTTTTTTCTCTCAAATAACATTTTTTATACTATACTACCTCTGCACAAGAAATTAGCAGAAGGCAATTCAGAAAATGGAAGTGCTTCACTGTCCTCAATTAAAACCCCAAACACCAAATTCACCCTCTAAATTATATTGACAAGACTGCAGAAATACTGCTCCATTTCCTCAGTGGAGTTGTCGTGTTTCAGAAAATACAGACAAACTAGCCATGCTTTATGTCAAGAGTGCATTTACAAACAGTTTACAAAGGATTCAGATGATTAAACATATACAGAGACAGTTAATAAAATTTAGGAAGCTATTTTGGAATTCTCCAAATCAAACGATTGCTTGCAATCCCGGTTACTGTTTTCTACCTTCGGTTCAGCTCTAATGCACACTATCACAACATTCTGTTAATTCTTAACAAATTATTTGTGTTAGCAAAATTGAAAAATAAAAAAAGCCTAAATCCTACGTGAAGTAATGCATTAAATAATCAGGACTTTGAGACTTTTAGGATAAATGAATCAGATCCAAGACTCAGAGATACTTGGAGGTAGTTAGCCAGCCCGTGCCGTGAACTAGACACTTCATGGCCCTTAAAAATCTCAGACTTCATCACCACATATGTGGGAATTATGCAATTTTAAAAAGTTGGCCAAGTGTCATCTGAAAAGGCACAAATGCTGAAGTAATTGCAACAGCTGAGGAACACATCTTTTCTTCGACAAAACATCAGCATCATGACAGGATGCTTAAAGCTCCAGCGCTTCATGCTGGCAGTGGAAAAAAAAAGCCTAACAATAGAAGCCTCAAGGAATGCTAAATATAATTGGTATCCTTACAAAGTACAGCATGCTCAGTTAGAAAAGAATGATAAATTATTTCTTGTGATTTTACTCAGTCATTTTAAGCAGGTTCTTCTTTTAATAGTTTTTACATGGTGCTGGACACATGGAACATTTTTAATGAAGAAATAATCTTAGTTTACTTTTTATTGCTACGTGATTTATAAGGTTTAAAAAAAAAAAAAAAGGTATCTATTCTGGTAGTATAGTATATTTGGTGCTATTTTTGCCTAGGAATGGAAACTCAAAGTGGAAATAGAGCCATTCATTCACACTTACAGGATGACATCCCGTTGACAGGCATGCAAACTTGGAAAGGTGCTACACAGTCACTCTTAAAATACTAGTCTATATTTTTTTCCTTCTAAGCTTCAATTAAGTAAACGTTAAAGAGGGATCAGTACTTCATTAAGGCTAAGGGTTCATCGACTGCAAGGGATCATCTTTCAGAAGTACAAAGACAGAAAAGTCAAGGCACTAACTACTAAATAAACTGTTTTCACAACAGAAGTGGCACCTTCGAGACACTCTATAGAGAGATGCTGTGCTGCTGCACATCTACTCACTCAGATTTTGATTTTAAAGATAATTCCCTACTACCATTAGAAAGGTCATCAATCTTCTCTGTGAAGGATTTGGTTATATGCGGTCATATCTGTCTGTATATATATATATTTTAATTTGGAGACAATGAAAATCATAAAAGGCATGAAAACACAGTTGAGGTAGATATATTCACAGATTCTAATACAGCTGGGACACTGCTGGTGCTAATGAGACCTTAACAAATGAGATCTTGTCTGGCATGCTGTACAAAACAAACTACATTCAAATCCAAACAGAAAACAGGCAACCTCAAACCTCCTGAATTTGTTGACTTGAGCTTACAAGTCTTATTGGAACTTGTTCTCAAGCTTGCTTCCAAAAGTCACCCAAAATTGGAAGGACCTTTATAGTGGGAAGAATGGAAGGAAAAGTTTCCACGTAAGACCTGGCATTTCAAAATGGTAGATAGAGCAACCGAGCCCTAGAGGATCTTGTCAAATTCCTGCAAGAGCAGTTCATAAGACTTCAGGTCTATCATAACTAAATCAAGATGTCAGGACTCAAAAGCCACACCATAAATCATGCACTCTGAGATCTAGGTACATAATCCTTTGCCTTTCCTTTCTGTTGGGCTTCTGCAGTCCTGTGCATGCCTCTGCAAAGCCAATAAACACATGCTTTCCCTTCTTGCATACAGAGAAAACCTCAGCTAGTCCCAAATTTTAATGATTTTAAATGATGTGTTCTGTCACTCCTTTTCCACCAGCATTCTTGTTTTCTTGCTGATTCTAGAAAAGCCTTTGACCTACTCATGAAAACACCATTTCTATTTCTGTCATCCCAAGTTAACAAATGAGGAGAAAGGAAACTCCTGTGTCACTCCAAAGCTTCACCTTCTGAGTTCCCCTGCCTCATCACAGCACTAGTCCTCTAAAGTAAAGCCAGCAATAAAGGGCTGAAGCTTCAATGAGACATCAGCACTTGCTTAAATGGTGTTCCAAATCATGGGCTAAATGGCAGCGGCGGTCAGCAAGAGCAGATATTTACTTCGTGCAGACTCTCTGGATACAGTGGATTTATGGCTGCCAATTCTAAACAAGGCTGCTATTGTCTCTTCCCATTTTATCTACCTCCATTATTCATTTATGTTGATTTTGATTGATGAAGACAGTTTAAAAAAGGAGGGGAGAAGGGAGGAAGGGGAGAGAATACTTCAACTGCTTGGTCTGTAATTTCTGTGAATCTACAGTTCATTCTGGAAGAATGTTACTCAAAAGAAATGTCAACTTGCACATTTTGGGAAGAATGTTTCCTTTTGCTTTTCTTTCTTCTAATTGAAATATAGGAAGCGGGGCACAAGCAGTGCTTGTGATACATATCCGATCACTGTAGATACAGCATTTCACACTGCCATCAGACAGGCAAATCAGTGTTATTCTTTTTAATGAACAAGTATTAAGACTTCAGCAAAAACTCTTTTACGTATTTACTTCCTATGCCTCAGCTAATTAAGTTTTAGGCTGGCTTGATCTGCCAAAAACTGCTTGGATCACAGTGTTGAACCGAAGCAGAGTAGATACAAAGTGAAAGCATCTGTCAGAAAGTCACTCTGATGACTGTGGGAAGTCATAAAGAAGAGGCCCAGCTTTTGCTTTTTTACTTCCAGATATACACTATTTACTGACCTCTCATTAAAATATCCTGACAGAATACTGATAGTTCCTAATCTGATACATTTATTTCCATGGGAGTCCATGTCTGAGGCCTAAGAAGAAAGATTCCTGAGAGTCATTCAAATTCTGTTCACAACTCTCCAAGTTTTAAGTGAGCTTGCTTCTAAGCAAGCACTACAAACTTACCAAGCTCTCTGCTTACTTATGGGAAAAAAAGAAAACCAAATGCATTCACCACATTTTCGTATCTCCCTACTCTAAGATCTGTCTCACCTATGCTGACTGTAATGTTCACTTGATTGCCCATGGCCAAGGGCAGCCTAGTACTCAGTTGAATATTTGGTTGCAGGATTTCCTTTCTAGTTCCACCCCTTTCAATGCTTTAAATAGTACAAAGAAATTATAATACAGCAAGAGAAGGAGCAAACAAAATGGACAGATAAATTGTTAATAGACTGTTACAAGATAATCAGTCACTGTCATGTTAAAGAATCAAACCCTCTCTTGAAATTTTTGTGTTTGAAATACTGGTCTCTTACAATGACTGACTTTTCAGGAAGAGAACTTTGCTCTTTCCTATTAGCTTTAAGAATCTGTGGTTACAAACAGTATGTGTAAAAAGGAAAACTTGAATTCCAAGAATAAACAGACAAGGGAAGGAAGAGTCTGTGGAACTGCTGAATATACAGAAGCCTGTTGCTTAACTACTTCGTTCATTCTACAAGGCATAATTACATCTGTCTTTTTTAATATTACATGGTTCTTATTACTTTCTGTACCATCTTTCATGTTTCAAGGGAGTAGTCCTGCTCCAAAGCTTACTCTAATTACTCTGTATTTCTGCAGAGCTCTACTGGCAACTCCTGTTGATGGACACAAGAATGTGTGCAAAATCAACCAGTTCTGGTTCTGAAATTCCTATCTTCACAATTTTGACTTTTCAAAATGATCTGCTCTTAATACAATGTTAGTTGTTGTCAAAGGCTGTCAAATAAACGATAAAGCACTCAGGAAGTAAACATCTTTCCTCAAGTAGGTTTGTATATATTTCTGCAAAAGAAAAGAATTCTGAAAGTAAATAAACACATGGGAGGATTAGAGAAGCAATAAACAAAAGCATTTCCGCATTTTGAATTTAAGAAAAGAGCAGCCTCTTTCCAGCCACTGCCAGGAAATATTACTGCACCAAGATGAAGTTTGTGCCGTCTAGAATATTATTTAATGCTAAGGCATATGTGCAAGTACACATGTGTACATACACACACACTACATGTACATCCTCATTCAAAATTCAAATCAGGTTTCTAACATGCCATTAAGGACAGTCGAGCAGAGCATTTTAATACTTGTTAGAACAAACACAGGCACGGGATTCTTTTTTTGTCGTTGTTGCTGTTTCAAGATGATGAAGCTAATGCTGAAACCTTTCAGTCCTAATGAAGGAGTTTACAGGGTTCTTGATCCCTGTACCCCACCTTGATTCTCCCGCAATCCATCTGAAAGCTTTAAAACAGTCTCCAGCATCAACATGGTACAGAGCCTGTTGAACATGCTGATCTGCTCATGATTACTCTTTGCCACTGTAAAACAATCTAACTCCTCAAGTGAATGGAGTCTGTAGCAACAATGGTGTTATTGACTTGTTGCTCCAGCTCTATTTAGTTATTACCCTCGAGGCCACAATCAATAGACTTTGCACCAAGTCAGCCTAATAAATCCCAGGCTTTCACTGGAGCTTTGCCAGGAACTGCAAGAAAATCTATGGCAGTCAAACACTTAGAGTATGAATAACATAGAAAGCTGTACTGACAGCTGTATAAATTAATTAACAAGGAATGTTCTTATTCTTTTAAGAAGATCATAATGCACGTTCACCATGATTTAAGGAGTCACAGGTAGAGCAACAGAAAAATTACCTTTGTGCTTTCCTTTTAAATACAAATCAAATGTAATTAAAAACATAACAGCTTCAGATTACCTTTTCCTCCCTTTGATTATTGGATGTGCAAAAATCTGCACTCATATTACTACAGCAGCCATTTAATTACTCCAAGTTTTATTTAAAAAGGAACCTACCCAGCAAACACTGAACGCTTAGCGTAAACAGTGCAGGCATTTTAACTTGATAAATGTTGATCGTTGTGCGTTTGTGTTACCATATCCTGCATCTATAACGGGGATTTAAATCCTGTTTGTAATACAGTGATTAAAACAGAAACAAATAGAAGGGGAGGAAATAGTTATTCAAGTAAGAGGTTGTCACTAGTGAATTCGAGGTTCTTTCAGTTCCTCCTGTAATAAGCAAATATTCTGCAGACTCAGCTCTGAGGCTCCTGATCGCAGTGTCCGGAGATGCGCCGAACCTAGTGTAGCAAGAGCTTGGTGCCAGCCCAGAACAAAAGAATCTCCTTTTCGCACGTTGAAAACAAATGTAGCAGATCAATAGGCTCTTTCAACTGATTTGTTGCCCCAGTGGTACTTTCTGGGAGCATTCAGCTTTCCTAATGAGGGTCACGGCTTTGATGAGAAGCAACAAGCCGGGGTCAGGCAGCCAGCTGGTCTGGCACTTGACACTCGCTGCGCAACGAAGGTGTGTGATTGTGTGCACAACCTCCAGGCAGAGACAAATGTTGAAGACTGAGTCGTGGCAGTCTTTGCTTTGTTGGGAAGGGATGGAAAGCTTAGACAATCAGTACGAGCTACTATTAGCCTGGAAACATGAGATTCATCTGCTTCATGTGTTGACAGCACTAATGTCACAGGCAATGTGAGAGACTCAGAGCAGAGTGGGGCTTTTCCCCTCTGCTCTACACAACCGTGATTGAGATCAGTACTTGCTAACCCACCCATCACTCGGGTGGGTGCACCAAGCATCTCACTATACCACCTAACTAAGCTCCTACTGACAGCCTGGGGAGGGCTTGGTGACAGCAACCAAACCGGTTAACTTGAGGAGAAGGCAGTGAGGAGACATGGCGCAGGCACCTTCAGCTGGAGCATAAGGTGTGATCATGCTCTGAGGTATCCTTCACCCCTGTGCCCAGAGAACCCTGAAGACAGACACCACAACCATAGCAGTCTGATCAGATTAGCTTTCCTCAGACAACGAGGCCTCCCGTGGTCACTTCAGTACTGCTTGCCATCAGCAGAGAGGAAGAGATGAAGTTCATTTCATTGCTCTCAGTTCCTCTCCTCTGTGGACAAAATCCTCAATTTCTGTTTCAATCCCCCTGCCCCAAAAGGACTTAAGATTTGTTTTGGGGGAAAAAAAAAGTTACACTTTGCATTTATAACCAGACCTCAAAGGCAACTGATTCCACCACTGAAGGAACTTCAAGGTTACTCCACTGCTGCTGAAACCTCCTTTCTCCCTTTCTTTGCATTCTAAGTATATTTCATAACTTTGTTTTAAAATATCCCTTTCTATATAGTCAACTGTAAGGCACAAAACATAACTTCTCTTTCATGAGGCCAATATCAACACCCAAAATTGTGTCACTGAAAGCTCTGTTCCTATCTAGAAGTCTAGAGGGCAAGATGTGTGAGAAGCAGCTGATGGTTTGTTCACATCCTAGCATTCACTACTAGCAGTAGTGTGATAGCTCACAACACACAAAGCAATGCAATGCTGGGATCAGTCAATACACGAAAGAGAGAGACTGAGCAACAACCTGCCAAAAGCAACAGTACTGAATCTAGTGCAGGCATCCTTTTTCCTTCTGAGTCAGTTTTTGCAGCAAGCTCCACCATGTTCTCATGAAGCACTGTACTGCTGGAAATAGCTCTGCTTTCCTGATGAGATTCAAAACTAAGTTCCTGGTCTTCTGGGAGTCGTTAAAGATCCTGAGATAAAAGTGAATCTCATTAGCCAATTCTAAGAAACTCTTACGAAGAGGAACTCTAGAAGAAGGGGTAGCTGTTTATAAATGCAGCAGTGCAGAATTTCTTGAAGTTCTTGCCCATATTCTGCATCTGACCTCAAAATTCTTCTTTCATGTACTAATTTGACTGTCTTATTTTTAAGAACTGCAACAACTGCCCATGTTAGCAATCTTATAACAGTATTTTTTTTCTAGTACATAACTTGTACATGAATAAGAACATTAATTCCTAGGCATACAGCCACTGCAAGGTAAAACTTCCAGTACATTGCATCATTCTTCAAAGTACTGCCTGCTAGACTACTCTGTAATTGCTTCTACTTCTTGAAATAATCACCTCTGAAATCTCCATTTGGATTTTGGCAGGTGATAATCCCAAGGGGTACCATTGCGGTGGCCAACTACTCATCCCCTTCCTTTGTTTAGCTTTCTTTTTTTCATATACTTGAGGGCTGGCCCTAAGACTTTGACCAGTAGTAGACAGCCCTGTGATGGAGCAGATTTAGAGGATGAGAAATGGAAATGGAAATAGAGAACAGTTGAAAAATACCTACTTTAATTTGA
The DNA here is from genome assembly GCF_905368555.1 of Meleagris gallopavo. Lineage (NCBI taxonomy): Eukaryota > Metazoa > Chordata > Aves > Galliformes > Phasianidae > Meleagris > Meleagris gallopavo. The sequence goes on along the minus strand of NC_139411.1, from coordinate 26,303,109 downwards.
TTTTGGTTTTCTGAAAAACAGTCCCATGCTTAAATGCACTTCTAGTAAAGGACCTTAAAAGTTGTACAGCTACTTTGGTTGTTTTTCTAAATTCAAACGTGATATCTCACTTTAATCTTAACTGCTTCTTAAGTTGATAACACTGAACAATGTGGTTCTGGAACACACAGGCCAAAGAGAAGCAGGAAACATTTTTCTTTCCAGCAGGTCCACAGAGGTTTAATAAAAAGAAACTCTTGAACAAGACACTAGTGCTGAACATAAATGATAATATTGCATGGGGCTGGGTTTTCAGTGACTTGTTCCTTTCTATCAAACATTCTGCAGCTAATTGACTTTGGAAAAGAATCCGTGGAAAGCTGGTATGGCCTGGTCTGCTTTAATTGGGGTGGCGCCCATCAATAGTTTCTCAGGATCAGGGAAAAGGCATCCTCCCTCCAAGACAGGCTGCTATTTACTTGTGTTCCTTCAAAATTCTTTCGTCATGATAGACCGGATCAACCCAATCTAAATGTTTTGATCTGTTACATATGTGGAAAATGAGATACTGGCACATGCACAAAAAGCAGCTGCTTTCTAAGTGCAGCATCTTAATGACCTCTATACAGAGCACAGGGGCAAGTGAATTAGTCCTCTACCAATGGAGACAGCTTTAACGTCCAGTCTCCATGTAATATGGGAAAGGAAACTCAATGCCTGCCTTAAATGATGGAATTAAGCTAGATGTAACTTGCAAATTGATTAATTTTCTCAGCAGACTGAGATTGATCTAAGTTTTCTCTTTTGTGCTGTAAGTATTCTAGGCTTGTCCTGATGCAAGCTAGCTAAAATAAATTAGCTAGTGTGGAATAAATTTAAAGGGACACTGACAGATCTAATTTAGCCCCAAATTAAAGATAAAAGTGAGAATACAAAATAAATATTAAAAAGTCAGTCAGGAAAAAAAAAAAGAAATGTTTCTGTGAGATTTCTTATAAAGAAATAATTTTCATTTAAATAATATTTGCAAGCTGCAATTGAGTTCTGTGGTGAAGGTGAAATCACTTACATTCAGCTAGGTGACACTAGTAAGCCTATTGCAGCTCTTCAACTGCAACCACTGACAGCAAACAAAGAAATGCAATGTTTCTAAACAATGATTCAAAGTTGGGTGCCAAGAGTTTAAATACATTGCAGTCTTGCTAGCCTAATATTTTAGGAGATATACATAAGCTTTTAAAGTATTTTAAAATATCCCTGTGATTATAGACAATATGATAACTCCTGGCATGATTGCTTTGATCCAAAGTACCACGTTGCCAAAGGTCTTCCTGTACTGGTGCACTAACCCTGGAAATCCATGTACTCCACTAATCAGCTTCACCTGTTGGCAATGACTCTGCAAAGAAGCAGTTCTGTGGGCTCATAAATCTGACCCAACATGCCTGAACTAAGACAGGAGAAAAAAATTCATTTAAATTCACGTGACAAACAGTTTAAACTAACTGATTTTGTGCCAGTTTAAAACAGTTCCCCAATCTTATTCCTGTTTCAACTTCAGAATATGCATGTGCATTAAAAAGCACACACGTACAAGTTTTAAGATGAGTTTTGTATAATCACACTTTCCCACCTCGCTTTCCGTTCCCTTGGCCACAGAGCAATGTGAAACTTGTAGCTGCATGGGGAGCTCAGCCAGCAGTGTGACTGGGTGCAGTCCTCCAGTGATGGGAACTCAGGAAAATGTGCACGCCTTGCTTGCCACTGTATGAAGTAAGATCTATGGCATCCATACCATAAATGATTTGCCACCCCTCATTAGAATTTAAGTTGCTAACTGAGCTCAGAACTTTCACATCCTATTTTATTTACCAGACGCTTTTAAATAGTAAATAAAACTTCATGTGCTTGGTAGAAAGAATGAGTAACAGCTATTGAAGTTCCTTGGTGTGGGAAGAGACACAGAACACAACTTTATCTGTAGCTGCATCAGAAGGAGTTTAATAAGGTCTGAGAGTAAAACACAGAAAGAGGAAGGATAAGGTTAGTTTTTATAGCAAGACAGAAATTGATTATTATCACCTTAATGGTGATAAATACAATGATATCAGCTGTCCTATTGCTCAACTGGATGAAACAGCACGTATTTCATTAGCCTAGGAGATTCATACTTAAGAGGTGACAAACTGAATTGGCATTAAGAATAATGTTGGCCTTTATAGCTTTTTTTTTTTCCTAAAGAAACTGTTATTTTATTGAACAGGGCAAAATTCACATTTAAAGGAAGGCTTTATTTGTCACATACACACACACACACACGTGATCTAAACTCAATAAACTGAACAAGGCTTTTCTCTCTCCCTAAATCAGTATAATAATGGTAGTTTTGTTTAAGCTGCTTGTTTGTACAAAAGCCTGTAGATATATAGACCTCGGGGTAATCCTATTGCTGAAAGTAAGACCTAAATGAAAACAAATCTTACTAGCAGATCTCTATTTTGAAGACAGCTCTATTCAAATTGGCTGTGCTGATTATACTCTGAGATAACTCGCACACCATTTAAGGTTGATCACTTTAGCAAACACAAGCTTTGTACTGCAATTTTCTAGTCTTTCATTTTCCAGGATAGCAAAGACCTCCACAACTACTTCATGAGAAAGTTACATAACTTTAGGCCACCAGACTCTTCAGGGAGAAAGAAATAGATGCAAAAGCTCAATTATAAAACTCTACTTTAGAATGTTAAACGATACTGGATTTTACTGCTTCTGCATGTTGAAGAGCATTTTCTCTTTTTCTCCTTAGTGCATACACTCATCAGAGCTCAGAACAGCAGCAGGATGACTCTTTTTACTCCAAACAACATCTACACAAAACTAGCAAGAATGATGTTCAAAAAACTGATCGTGCCTGTTCTCTTCTCAAATTAAATATTATTCTGGGGAATAAGTAGCATCTATCACAGAGATGGCGCAGAATGGGAAAAGGGAAAACCTAAAAAGAGAAATCTCTTAGAAGCCAACTGACTTTTCTTCAGTGGGCAACAAAAAACACATACTAGCAGAAAGTTGGATAGTGCTTATTTTCTGCTACGACATCAACAGGGCCAATCAGTTTATGTCCACCAGTTACTCCCACGTAGTTTTAATCTTTAGATGGAATCCTTTCACTTCCCCTACCAAAACGCTAGCAAAAGTGAACTGATAAGCCCTAAATGTAATATGGCCAACTTCAGTGTTCCCACTTTAAATTTTCTATCGAAGTGGATTGAAACTGTCACTGCTGATATAGCTAAAGGGTTGCTCCAAGTAACATTGATTGAGAGAAGACATAGGAGCCCACAGCCTCTGATGGTGGCTTAAACACCCCTTGCTATTTCACAGCTCCCTTCCACTCCCTCAGTTGACTGGTATCCTTTCTTACAAGCATGTGCACAGATATGTTTGTGTCTTGTGCAGAAGACATCATCAGGGGTTGCATTTACTTCTAAAAGCAATTTTCAAAGGCAATTTTTGGGTACTGGTAAGAACACTGCGCTGTTCCTACCAAAAGATTCCACGATGAATCTTCTGGTAAGGGTCCACAGTGAGGTGGGAAAAGCAGTACTAAGCTGCTGGGCCCTTCCCCCCCTCCCTTAGCCCCTTCCAGGCTGCATACACAGCAGGGGAATGACTGGGCTCGTGCTCCCCATTCATTGCAAGCTCTGCTTGCTGCAGTGAGGGCACAAGTTTTAACTAGTCTGCTGACTTCAACAGGAGCATTTACTAACACAACAAATGTCCACCAAGTCAGGAGTTCTTTAGAATAAGGATTACAGAGCTCTGACGAAAAATAAAATTTAAACAAGGGAGGTGATGGGCTGACTCTGAAAGGACAGATGATTTGGGTCAGATGTGCACTAAAAGCTTCAAAAGTCAGGTTGCTTTTCTCTTAAATCCTTTGTTTATATGCTCAACTCTGCCTTTCCCCTCTGGTTTCTACCTAAAAACTTACTTCTTCCTCTATACCTGAGGCCTCTTATCCCTCTCTGCTTTCCTTCCTTGTCTGGTTCCCACTCCCTATGCCCATAAAGCAGCTTGTTTTTCTACTCTTTTTCACTCTTTGTTTACCCTAAATCTTTTTAAAGATTATTTCCCTCCTCCCAATCTCCCCAGTAAATCCATTAGGTGAAGTGATTAATTCACTGTGCCCCAGGAACCTGCCACAGCCACATTCTGAAGGGGTAACATGTCATTGCACACAGACGATACGATGGGGCTAAAATAAGTGAATTTGCCTTTGTTGCAGAGGAAGCCTATAGCATATCTTGAACCCAACTCTGTAGCTCCAAGTCTGAAAGATATTTAACTCTCTGAATGGGTAAGGCTCCCTGATGTCTTAGTTCACTTGGCCCCTCTTGCTGGCTAGCAATTCAATTTAAAACTGATACAGTGGGCTGAAGTACTCTCATTGGATTATTTCATCTAACTAAGCAAGGGACATCAGAAAACGCTCACTGATTAGAAACACAGTTATAGCTGTATATACTCAGAGTTACTAATTCATTAACAAGACTGAACATTTTAACGTAAAGTTCAACGGTACCATGTGACAAAGTACCTCCTCCTGCCCCCCAAGGAAGTCTCACCCTAATTCTAAATATTTGGCATTATCTTAAACCTTTCAAAAATGACTTTTTATCACCTTCCCAGTGCTCTGTATGTTTGTGTTAACAAAAATATGCATTACTGTAGTTATCTACATGAATGTCTAATACCCATTGAGTTTTGTAATTTCTTGGCTTCCGTGAATACCAGTGGCAATGAATCCTTCAGATTGATCATACATAGTGTAAAAAGGCAGGTCTGATTCTGGGAGCTAAGCCAAAGCAGGGAGCTTGCGTGGAAGATATTTTTAATTGGGGAATGAAGATTTTTTTAAAAAACAACCAACCTGTCTGTGCCTTAGTTCTCTGCTAGGCTGATGATGTGACAATTTCTTATATTGTCTCTATGTTTTTGTCCAATTCTAAGAGAAAAGGGTAGAATAGCAATTCTGGTAAAAGCAATGCCAATGAAAGAGCAATACATATATTTCTTAACATATTCATACACATCTATTTGCTTGTTCCTTGACAGATGAATTTTCAGGACAGCATTGCTCTGTTGGCACATCAATGCTCATGAATACAGTACACCAGGGGAAATAAAAAATGGATTTTATTAAGTTTATTAGCAGCTAAAAACATGATACTTCAATGCTGGAAGTAAAGTAATCCACCTACACAATTTGAATGGAATGAACATTTGGCTTCAACCACTGCTCATATGTAAAATATAAATCCAGTTTCTCCATCAGAATTCCTTTGGGGTCTGGTTTTACACTACCTTGATCAAACCAAGAATTAAAGTTCAAGCTAGTTTCCATTCCCATATGGCAACATGACCGACACGTTTGTATTAGAGGTGCTACTCCTTCCACACCGCTCTTCATATCAGCATTTCCCCAGCTTCTCTTTTTTTTTTTTTTTTCTTTTCTCTTTTGTTTCCTTTCTTTTAAATTTAAGAGGATTTTAAACATCATATAGAGAATATATTGTAAAAACAATGGAAAAAGTCATTCAAAACCTGAAAGGCACTTCTAAATGAGTTCTCACCTCTCTGCCACTAAGTATCACCTATGGAAGAGAGAGCTGCTACTGGATACAGATAACACAAGAAAAGATTATTTTCGCAAGAAAATCTTAGAGCTTAATGTAGTTATTTTCAACCTAAAGAACACATGATAACACAGAGGCTGCATATTTAAGGCTGTATTGTAAGAACTGGACTTGTGAGAATGACTACTTCTGGGTTCAGTCCTGTCACTGTTCCAGATACACACTGCATTGATTGGGGATCCCTCTGCACCGCTGTGACAGGACCTTTCCATCTGTAAAATGAAGACTCACCTCCCACAAAAAGATGCTGCAAGGCTTGGTTCATACCTACAGTGTTCTGAAGCTCTGGGGTGAAAACAGGTGTCTACATCTGAAATACTGATCTTATACACCTACAGCAATATCTACAGTAAGCACTGGTGACATATTCTGACTTTTACTGTACTAGAAGACGACAGACCTGATTTCCTCCCAGATCTCACTGTTGGCAACTGGGAGGCAGCCGTAAAGCCGAAGGCAATGCTACTGCTGTTCTTACTACAAGGTTTTCACAGCATGGAAAACCTTCCAGCTGATTTGGACATCTTACTGTCCATCAGCCAGAGGTGTCCTGTTAATGACCAGGACAGGTATACTGAGGTTGCTACAGATCAGGAACTGTAAGCAGCTCAGATTGGTTGTGTTCACAACTTCAGGTTGCTGCTATTTCTCTAGAAATCCAAAGCTCTTGATTAGCATAGGATAGTATCAGCTCCAGGCAAAAGACTTCCCCCATCAATCAAGGAAGAAATGGATCTGATAAACTAGACCACCTTTCTCTTCCCCAAGATGTGGGTACTTTAATAAACAGTTACCAAAAACCAAGGTTACAAGAACAAATGGGAGAAAAATGATGGGTAAGTTGGATACCACATCTGGATACCAATCAGATAAATGCAAGAAGATAGCAGTTGCCAGGACTGCATGTTTTAGCAATGAAGTGCAGGGAAACAACAACAAACTCCAATTAATCACTTGCCCATGTACAAGAGGGAGTTAAATCAGCTAATCATGTCTACCATCATAGGCTGGGTACTACAGCATAGCTCAGAAAGTCAAGCAGGTAGTGATCATTCCTTATCTGTAAAAGCAGCCATATTTTAATATACGGTGCTTCACCCCACCCTTTTCAGAGAAGATTGATAAGCAAAATGATGAAGCTTTAATGAGCTTAATTGCAAATGCCTTATGTTCTTGCATTGTTGCCAAACAGCTACTTCAACATCCAGCAGTTTACTTAATAACTCCCCTCCTCCTCTTCTCTACCCCCACCCCCAAGCCCAGTAATGCAATTATTCTTGTGGCAACCCCCTATTTCACTTTTCTTTATTTATTTCCCCCTCCCCCCCGAATTACTGTAAATGGGTGTCTTTGAAAGCAGGGTGGCAGGCAGCTTTTGGTACAGGGCTTACCAAGAAACCCTCCATCAAAGAGGCCTTTGTGAGCATGCTCTGGAACGAGGCCAATCAGATCATCTTGCTGTCTGTCTCTGAAGAAAATTCGCCCCTGGTATGCAAACCAAGCCAAGTGCTGTAGACAGGGTGACTGCACTCCTAGTCCAACCTGTCTTAGTTGAGTGAAAAAATGCTGAAGGGAAAATTACCTGTTTGGCTCCAGACTGAATTAACTTTTTAATATACAAGTATGTTTATTATTTTTCTTTAAAAGTGTCTGCCTATCTAATACATTCATTAATGTTATCTGGTCAGTTTGCTTGAAATATTATGAAAAACGTGCAAATGCAATAAGGCTACAGTGCTTGGAGGCAAAGCAAGATGTATTTTCTAATTATATGACAGAAATTGACATTGTTATTAACAAATGACAGCAGAGAGTAATCTCCTTATGTTAAGAATAGTGCAAGCTAGGATGTCTCACCCATCATCCCCAGCACACCAGGAGCAGGACTGGCCTCAACATCCGCTCCATTCTCATTCACCTGCCACCCCAAATCCTCAGTCATGGCTGGTGGGACCCTTCTGGAGCCAGGTTTCAGGGCCCAGCTCTCCCAGCTCCCTGCAGGGCCCTCCCGGGTCCTCTTGGGTGATGCTGTGTCCTGCAAACTGAGGGGCACCACTCTGCTGCATCTCATCCTCAGAAATCGCTCATTTCACTATCCTTGAGCTGCTTCTCATGTCTCGTATGATTCGCCTGTACTGGCTAGGACTGCAGATAGAAAGCTGAGAGCTGCTTGCACTCAGCTAGCTCTTCCCTTCCCTTGGCACAGCTGTCTTCTCTTCTGCCTATCTCAAATTCCTCCCTCCCTCCACCACCACTTCCCCTCGCAGCTTCCTCCTGCTCCCTATGTGCTCTTGACTCTTTTGTTCCCCTTTTTAGAAACACCTTGTAAGTGCCAGACAGGAATTTCCCGACACTATGTCCCGCATTAAGCAAGCGATAATGGCAGAAACAATAGAGAATTATGTCAGTAGGGTGCCCTAACAAAAGAGCAGAATTTAAATGAGGAGGCAGCTTTGGTCTTTGGAATTCGTCCACTATAAACGACTCTTCTTTTATTAGCATGTCTAGTTTAAGTGGAACACATTGTAGTTTTGAATGGACAATAATAAAGAAGGATCGTATGTTCTACTCTTACATGTGTACTTAACATTCCCTGGAGCTCCTCTCTCTCTGACATCTTCTCTCCTTCCTCCACTCACGTCGCCATATTTCTCATTGTATATAGCTATCTTTCTTCATCTTTTTTTTCCTTTTCCTCTCTCAGAAGAGCCCAGAAGGTCTCATCAAGAACTATGTAAAGTACAATAAAACAAAACATACTAATTCAGCGAGCTGCTTGTACACCTTCCTCACAAGTATTTGCTTTTGAAAATAATATAGAAGAAAACTCAAGTTGTAAAATGTATTTACAAAAACAGTTGACCTAAAACCTGTCCAGGTTGTTACTCTCTAAAAACATTAAGAGACAGTAGGAACTCTTTGTTCCTGTCCCTGTCTTGGTTCTACCAGCATCTTCCCAGGCTGGACATCACCAATTAGAAGAAAAGTTACCTAAAAGTAGAGTTTCCTAAGTAACTATTCTTTCTTAAGGCTCTTCTATGAGCTGTACTGGTGTCAGATTCTGCAGCTGTACTGCATGGCAGGTTTTGCAAATTAATCCTTGTTTAAAAAAAACAACAAAGACCAAACAACTCACTTTTTAAGCTTTGGTCATTGACAATAGAACCCTACAACCTGCTGAACTGGCCATAGGTGGAAACCTGCACCCAACACTACTTCTGTTGTGCTCTTGATTTGTAATTCATTGGCCTGTAGGTTACACACAGGGAGACCTACCTTTTTTTTGCTGCACAGACCATGGATTCATTTTTACTTATCTGTGATCTGTTTTACCAGTCCCTGACAAAGTTACAATAAAAACAGTATTTTTTTTCCTTGTAGCAGTGCATAAAAAGAAAATTTTCTTCCAGCTTATTTCCCCCTTACAGTCTACAGTAGTGCCAAGTGCTATCTCAGATCAGGTAAAAGAATAATGTAATAATTTCAATAGCCTTAAATCAAGCTGGTCAGTATCAAGATGCTCTGATTTCTGAAGCACTCTGAGGAGTTCTGACAGGTCTTTATGGAATCAATCATTCAGGCACATCACACAACCAGAAAAAAAATAAATCCCACCACCTTTTTCTTCCATGCACTAATTTGTCATACGAATCAGTTCTCTTGACATCAGTTTCTGTGCCAGTAGATGACAGCCTAGAGAATATATGTAAGAGGAGCCACAGACTAAGGAAGCTACAGATAGTAGATTACAGAATGAAGAGCAATCCAAAAATTCTATATTAACTACACAAAAAATGAAACTTGGCTTCTGCTCTATATTCAAGTTCTCAATTTCCCAAGTGTGTTTTTCAAAGGACGCTCTCCTTGTAAAAATGAATATGATGAGTAATAGCTATTTTCCATTCACTCCACTTCCTGTAGGTATTTGCTCCTTGGTGTGATCTCGCATGTTTGGGGCCAGGTGGGGGTCCTACGTACAACTGAAACATGCTTACTTTACAGCCCAGTGCATGATTAGACAAGGAAAAATACCCCCCAGCTTTGACTTGCTGACACTGCCTCTGCAGAAGGCTGTTTCAGGATCCCAAGACCTACACCCTGTGCGCAGGTCTCCATGTTGTAGTTCTTGCCTGTTGGACTTAACATCCAACAGCTCTAAGGCCCTTAAAACAGAGTCTATGGTTACTGTAAATACAAACAGGAAAGAGCACTGGGATACACTCATGGAAAATGCATTGGCACAATGTAACTCAAACTATGATATGCCTCTCATTAAAACAGGTGAGCTTACTCAAAGCAGTCATACAGGTTCTTCCAGAAGCAGGGCTTTCACTGCCACAGCATTTTGTGCCGCTAGAGCAGCTGCAGCTGCAGAAGTAGTTAGACCTTTTTTTTTTTTAAAAAAAAAAAACAAACCAAACACCTATTTGTGAATATTTGCCCTGGAATAGGAACATGAAACAACCAATACTCAAAACTTCTGCAAGACAAATTCCCTTCATGCTCTCAGTTTTAGAGGTAGCAATAAATGAAGTCAATAACAAACCCAGGATGTACAGAAGGAGTTCCTACTCCGGTGTTCAAACCACAAGATAATTCCTCTGCTTTCAGGCCCTGATCCAGAGCAAATCAGTTGGAGTCCTTCTATTGAGTTCTCAATCAGCAGTGTAATCACTTTAGCATGTGTCAGGATTAAAACCAGCCCTCCAAATAAGACCATGTCTACACTGCAAATGCCTTACTGATAAAGGAATACCAGCACAGTAAACAGACAAAGCATTCCTGGGGCGGTGTAAACTTACACTGGCAAATCTGTTCTTTGTAGTGGTATAGTAAAATCATCCCTGCAAGCAAAACAAGCACCATTTTTAGGTATAATTGCATCTACATGTGTAGTGTTTGCTCACTGAGAGGTGTCAGTCTGACCAGAACAGCTGTGCTGATAGAAATCTGTAGCACAGACGTGGCCTTATTATTAATTTATTTTGTAAAGTTTTAAGTAATTAATAACAATCAACATTGACTCTGTGGTCAAAGAGATGTCAGTTTGCCATAGATTTCTGTAGAGGTTTACAAAAACTGGTTGATGTGAGGAAGAGAAAAGAAAGGAATTTAACATGGTTACATGGGCTTGCTTTGGCTGGTATTTAGAAGAATGTACAGTTATGGAAATCAGATATACTGTGTGGAAACACCATTTCTGGACACAAAGCCAGGCTTTGTATGTTTACTGCCAGATTTTTCCAATACCCTATTCAGTAAAGTCCTGTAGTCATATGCTGCTAGTTGCACAGATGGAGGAAAATGGTGATGTGCAAGAGATCTCTCACACGGGGAGCTCTTCTCTAAGGCTGCTATGACACACATCCTCTTGCTGCAGATACAGATATTCCTGCACATTATGTCTCACTTATGCATTGAGAAATAAGCATAAGAGAAAAAAAAAAAAAAGAAGGAGCACAAGGAATATACAAGAAATACAAATATAACCAGCCAAAAAGAGGCAAAAATCTTAGTGAGGAAAATTCTTTTGGAGGGAAAAGATTTTTTTTTTAAAGACATCCGAGAAAAAGCAAGAACCATAGGTCAACATAGAGAAGTTCCCTTCTGCAGTAGGATCACACCGTTGTACCCAATGTGGCAGCAGGATCCAAATCCTGCTTTGACAATTTGTTAAGATCCATTTAAATGGAACCAGATTTGACTTAATGATGAGAGATCTGATAAAATTATGTGAGGAAATCCTAATTTAACAACCAATCCCTTGAATCTCATTTTCTTACTCCCGGTGGAATATAATTCTGATATAATTCTGATAACGTAATATGAACTCCCTCTACTCTTCACTCTTTTGCATACGCCTAATGCAATCACTACCGTCTGCTGAGTCTCATCCTCACCAGTGACTTGCCTGCTTCCTCTGCTCCCTCCTGCTCTCACTCAAAGCAGGGTCTCTGATTCACCCAGCTCCTGCTGCTGACCTTTTCACTGGATTTTAGGCTGGTAAAAGACTCACTTCTTGGGACATCCTTGCAGTCACCATTTCTAATCCTTCATCTCCATTATCTTCCACTCCATATTGAGAGCTCCCATTCTGAGCTCCCTTTCTTTCATAGCATCACAGAATCATTAAGGTTCAAAAAGGACCACTAAGTTCATCTAGTCCAACTATCAACCCATCACCACCATGCCCACTTTCATCAACTCAGAGAACAGTTTATCTTTCCTTTCCGTTACCCTCGACTGATTTACTCCTAAGCATCTTCATCTGGCAGAAATGACAACTCAGTGACACTACCATTGTCCTTTCTCAATCCAAACCCTGTAATTCCTACCTGAACGTTGGCATTTCTCTTTCTTTCTGTACATACCCAGACAATCATCCTATGTTAGCCAGTACCACATAAATAATCTTCACTTCCCTTTCCCCACAAGGAAGAATTAGGTAATTAAGAGCAACTGGAGCCTCAGCAATCTTTTGGTTACTGCCTCCTTAGCTTTTAGTTTTTCCAAAATGAAAAAGGCACAAACTGCTTCTTGTCTCTATTCCTGTCCTCTCTCTAAACAAAGGGCTAAGCTCACTTGCTTAACACTGCTCTGGATTTTCTTCTTTAAGACACGCACTTCCCACTGTGTGACCCATCCAGCCGCCATTCCTCAGCAGAGACATGGGCCAGAACACCTCCCCACAGGAAGATGAAAAATGAGATAACTGTGCATACTTGGGAAGAAATATGAATTTTCTTCCCTCCCTTCTGCCTCGCTGAGCATGTTGTGGTTATGATGACATGTCTGAGGTGATTAGGCACTCAGCTTGGATGACACACGTAACTTATCCATGTGGCCAATAAAATCCCCACCAAACACCTTCCCATCCTTCTCTCCTTCTCTACAGAGCCTCTTGATTCCTTCCCCAGCCTTCAACACCCAGGGAAGTTATCTATGCCTAAATGAATTAGCTTGCTAGGGATAAGTAGAGAGCAGTGAGCCAGCAGTTTTCTTCCACAAATGAGAAGGAAAAAAGAAAAAAGAAAAAAGAAAAAAGAAAAAAAAAAAAAGGGGGTGGTGAGGTTCTCATAGCACAGTGTTGCTGAAAACAAATTGGCACGGCTAATTTTGGCCTGACAAGTGCACTAAGGATTCTCTACATTTCCCATACAGGTCAGACTTATCAGTTCACACTTGTTAGTGCAAAAATCTCTTTTCCTATCTTTGTTTCTGCCACTTCTCTTATCCTGTCACTTTCCTGGAGTAAGTGTTACTGGCTGGGCACTTCAGTAGCCATTTTTGCATTTTGCTCTTATTCCATTACAGAAAGATATTCACACGTAGACACAAGTGACAGTAGACTTCAGTGTAGTGCTTATCACAGAGAAAGGACAAGACAGCCCAGCGTACCTACTGTACTGCAAGCAGCATAACACAAAGATGATCTCTTTTTCAGCAGCCACCCTTCTGCAAGAGACAGGCAGTGTTTCAATTGAATCCTTTAAGAAAAAAGCCCATTTCACACAAAGCACATAGAGAAGGAGGAAAAAAAAATATAAATTCCCATCATGACTCATCACCGCAAAAAGTAGCATTTGTAATTTCCTCTCACTTTTGAATCCATAGGTCATGGAGTTGATCACGATTGGAGCGTCCCGAGTTTCAAATCTGGAGCTGCTAAACAGCCTTGCAGTGGGAGTAGCACACTAGCCTGCTGACAAAGTACTTTCCTTTCCAAAGCAGGGAAACAGAAACTTCAAAAATAAAAACCTGGCCAGTGATTTTGAAGGGAGACACCCTAATTTCAGGGGATTGGGATTTGCAGGTGGGAGGAGATCTACTGAGTTTTGCAGCTCCAGGGAAATTAAGTATGCACTGAATCAGGACTGGGTCAAAGGGACACTGCTGGACATGGGCTGAATTTGGTCCTGATCCAGCAAAGCACTGCTTGAAGCTTGACAGGAAAGCAGAGCAGGGAGTTCACAGGAGATGGAGAGCCCTACTAGCTAGCAGAGCTCTTTCCACATGGAGGCCTCAGGATCGTAAGCAGCATAGTGGTGAGAGATCTCCATGGGATGTAGAAACTTGTTTTATGGTCCATTGGATCTTCTGAGAAGTAGGAGATGTTGTCTAAGCGTTCCCAAGTAGATGTAAACCATGGTAGCAGCATGTTTGGCATTTTTCATTCAAATCCAAATCCTTCTACAGCACATTTCTCTGCTGAGCAAGTCAGAGGTGCTAACCACAGATTTCTAAGGAAAGCAGAGGTCAGGCACTGGAGCAAAGTGGTTTTCTAAAAGTGGTTTTAGTGCACGCTGGATCCAAAGCAATAATTTGAAGTGAAGCATTAGCACTTCTCTTCTTTAAGTAGACAAAGATTTCCTTGCGTAAATTCTTTGCTTTGTAGCCTGTCTGTTCTTTGTTACTGACCTTACATGCGGCAGACCTACCTCTGCAAGACTCTACCCTCTGCAAGCCCTGCCTGTGATAGGGATGCTCCATATTGTGTGTATCTGCATAAGCACCCCATCAGTTCACTAAGTGCGTAAGGCTTAGTATCATTGATGCATTTAATTTTGGGGACAGAAAGAAACATTGACACGTAACAGATTTCAGCCTACAAGTCCAAGGAGGATGGGGGAGAGCCATCCACCTGCTTCATAAGCCTGTGAGATGGTCAGAGGATGTGAATGGGCTCTGGAAGTTTGAGATTCCAGTTCAGAATATTTCAGACTTTGTGATCCCCTGGCAGGCCAGGCTAGTAGCACAGACCACGACTTCTTGGACCCCAGATCTCACTTAGGCCATTTGGAATTTATTTAACACGTCACATATAACACAAGGCTTGCTTTAGAGGAATAAGCAAATCATTTGTAAGAGTGCATTTACAAGACCAGGAGTCATGAAAACCATGCTCAGTGCTTTTTCAGGAGCAACTGTGTAATCAGCTTAACATTGCAGTTATCCTTTACCTTGAATGTCAACCTCATAGTTCCTGCACATCACCACATTTAACTATTAATCATTTGGAGTAAGTTCATCATTTTTATTTAAATTAAACTGTACAAACTGGGGTTAAATCTGATTTTAGATATCCTCTCTTTCATAGAGAAGCTGCAAGAACCATACATTTTGTAGTTTAATCCCTATTTTTTGGTGAAAAGGAGAAAGAGAGAAAGGAAGAAAAGCTCCCTAAATTTGAGTGAAGGTTACTGAATTACTTATCTCCTCAGCACAAGCTACTAAGGAGACAGGTAGTTAAGCCATTCAACACCCTGTCTTTCATCTGTTCCTGGGTTTTCTCAGTTTGGATCCCACACCAAACTGCTGCCACTGGTGTTTTCTTCTATCTTCTCCATTTCATCTCTTGTGCGATTCATGGCAACTCATGAAATGAAGGGAATGGACAAAGCCTGGGGGTCATTACATGATTAGCCATGATGTTCTCTCTTGTCCAAAGCCAGGAGACGGCACTCACAGAAGACAACATGAAAACACTGTCATCCCCCCCATGGTGCCTGGAAACATACAGAGTCCTTCAACTCTGAGAAATGATCACCCAAAGAGGCCCTTCTGGACTGTGTACCAGCTCATTAACTGAAAACTGCTTGAATTTTTGAAAAGAAAAACAAATTAAAAAAATCACATTTTTCCATGCCCCTCTTTCAAAAAAATCTCGTACTGTATTGTAACAAATGTTATTTCAATAAGTATGCCAGAAAACTGACAACAGCTCACTCTTCCCCTGCCCATCACGGCTTTCCTCAGGTAGCCTCTCTCTACCTGGAGTCTCCCTGCAGTGAATAAAGCCGTGCCATTTTTGTTTTGAGACTGTTTCAGATTCTGCCACTTCGGGATACGTCTCGTGTGTGCAAGCTGCATCTGGTTACGCTCCAGAAATGCGTTCTGCCAGGTCAAGAGTTTTTCTTCCCTGGGAATTAATTATGAGGAGTTTTCATCTCCAACATTTACAGCTACTTCTTATTTGCTGCCTACATGCTTTCCACTTTCCCATTTTAAAATGTGTTGTAAATGGTAACAAAAGAGATAATCCGCCTTTGTGGGTATTCCCATAATTAGCAACACACACATCTGGATAGAGTTTCAATAGTCCACTGTTACTCAAACAATTTGTAATCACACAGACTGTGCAGTGAACCAGCAGACCGGAGCATATAGCTTTTCATTATTATGTGGCATACAGTACCACAATATACAAATAAACTCAAAACCTGCAGCAGCAACAATGACACATTCTGTGTGGCCATAGTGACTGCACAGCTTTCTCAGAAGTCTTTATCGAAAGATGCAACACATCTACTAATTATTTGGAGGTACAAGTGGGTAGGAGGTATAGGAAAATCTTGCTGCATCTGTTCAACATTTGAAAGAGTCAAGTCCAGCAGCATTTACAGGGTTTAAAAATAAAGACTATAAAAACCTAGAGCTCAGAGCTTAGTTATGTGGGTACACAGCACCACGTAACAGTAGCTGATTTTACAAGATGTGTAACAATACACACCAGCATAGCCAAAGGCAGGATCAAGCCCTTAAAATTTTTTATTGTGATTTGTGCTCAAAGATCTGTTTCAGTCTGGATGCAATGATTCACATTCTCCATTCCCCTAGTGCTTTATCCCCTCCTTCCCCACGATCCACACTAACTTTTTATTAAAATGCTCTGGGTGCGGAGTCACATTTTTAATCCCGGTATTTATGGTTATCATCCCGCAACCTGTACTCACAGAGGCAGTTCCAAATGCCATAAGCAGACCTCCACTACAAGGATAGTGAGATCAGCCTGCCTGGAAACACTTCCTGCAAAGAGAGAAGGCTTTTCCTGCTCCTCGGCTAAAAGAGTTCGCTTTTCAATGCCAGAGCAGCCAGAACTCCCCAGCACACAAGGAAGTAGGAATCCCTTCCCCAGTCTGCTCAGCACCAACAGCTTTTTGAGAACCACACCTGAGCCCACACTGCAGTAAATGTCACCAGGCAGTGATGATTCATTTATTTCTAAATGGTCTTTCAGAAGGTTCAAAAGAGCTCCCTACTGGTAGCTAACTACAAGATTGAAATTAAATTTTTACCATAACAAGAACGGACAACTCTCACTTAATCAACAGCAGTTTATGGAGAAGTAGCAGAAGGTTGTCAAAAATTGAAGACTGACATTTCTCAAGTCACAAACTGCTGAGGGAGGGTACTATCAGTCAAGTGCTTTATATAGAGAACGCAGTTGCAAAGTGGGTGAACACGACTTAATAGTGTTACCCTAGCATGGTAACTCAGGAGTTCTCCCTTCTTGTTGTTATGCTAACTTAATCTAAGGATGTAATTTTTAATCTTGATATGCCTTTGCTTGCCTGCTTGCAATACAGAATAGTGCTACGGTAGTGGCAGTATTCCCTGACCCCAGAAAAAGCCTGCCAGTCTACCCTGCACCTCCTGCATCTTGTCTGAACAGCTCTGAGTTTGGGTAAACTTGAAAACATTTCTTTCTAGCAGGATAGAGTTTGGATCCCTACCTGCTGCAGAGACTCCTGGGGCTCCTGGCAATAAGACCAAAATAGAGATAGCATTGAGCTTTCCTGCATGGCGTGCTGCTCTAGGAGTAAGGATGTTTCAGAGCATGATAAAACCAATACTTTTCTCTCCTTTCCCTTCTCAAATTTTGTGAAATGCTTTGTGATTGAGGTTAAATACATCCAGGGTTGTTAAGCTGAATTGCTGTAAATACATCGATTTATTCTTTTCTAAAACTTGTCTATTTATACATGGTCCCGTTAAACAATAATTCTTCAACAATACAAGCTGATATTCACCAAAACCTGATTTCACACATGGCACACATTCTGGCAGCACAAATCCACATGACAATTATCTGGGTGATTTCGCTAGCTCTTGGTGTTACAGGTCTAGGTGGAAATGACAATAAATATTTTCCAGCCAATCTCATACTTTTTTCAACCAAATACAAGCAAAGAATTTCTTTTTGTATGTGACAGCACATTCTTATTTCTCAAAGGTATTATACAGCTACATTAATGCACAAGAAATGTGTTGAGGTGATGAGCTGAAAAAAACAAAACAATGAAGGTGCCAATCAAAACTTAGTATACTGACAAACACTAAGGAAATTCAAATCCAGGTGAAAAAGCTGAAGCTCAAGGCCCATGTGAAATTCGAGAGACAACCTCAGAAGTTACCTTTGATTAGAAAAAGTCACACTTTTTTTTTCTTATGAAGTCTAGATTGTTGTTTCACTTTTTGACAGTAAAGTAAGGAAAAAATCCCTTAAACTGTGCAAGGGTAAGCTAATTTTGAATATAGCTAAACAATATATCAGCAAAGTATTCCTTTCAGCTTCCTGGAGACTTGTATATTGCCAATTTATAATTAGTTGCAGATTTTTAATTACTTTCTAGCTAACAAAACAGTTTCATTTGCATTGTTTACTTACCACTTAACTCAAATTGTACCCAAATTGGTTATTTTAAAATGTGACACAGATTTTCAGGGCCAAAGCAAATTCTATATATTTCAGTGTAACAAACATCTGTATTTCGGTCTTCAGTGATAAAAGTGTACAGGATTTGGCCTAAACTCAATCAAATCCATCACAATCTCAAAATGCCTCCTGTGCAATTTGTCAAAAGCAGATTTCTTGGCAACAACACATAAAACTACAGCAACATATAATGAAGAACATAATCTCAGAAAATACGCGAAGTTTGTTTTGTGTACTAATTGAAACTGGGAAACCACTGTAGGCAAATTTAAATTCAACAGAAGATCAAAGAAATTAACCATCAAAATATCAGTCTCTGCTACCGCGTGTAAAAATAGCTCACCACATTTGGTTTCCTTACTGATGGCCTCATTCATCAGGAACGTTCTAAACTCAAGGTGCAGAAATTGGGGGTGGGGGGGGGAGAGTGAATAACAAGTGATTTTATTTGGTGTTATTCAGTACCAGTCAGACCTCAGCTAGCTGTGTTAAACGATACTCTTCATGATAATGCACAATGCTACAAGATTAAAGAACCGGCTGTCTGCAGCAATACCCTGTGCCAAGAAATTCCTATTATCAGGGGAGAGAAGTGTTCTCCACTCCCTCTTCTTCCATGCATTAATTAAATAAAGGTGACTTTTGACTTTCAGGATAGCAAGTGCAAGCCTCTCTGATCAGCCCTTGTTACAGTTCTCATTACATAATTGATCGCCCTTCTCCTTCCCATTCTAAATAACTTCAGTTCTAGATCTTTTCTCCTCTGGAAGTTCCTACTGAACAGTCCTAGTTGTTCTGAAAATCCTTTGAGTTTCAGAAGATGATGGGGGAAAGCCATCTGTTATCTAGCCTAGACAGCCTCTTGAAGATAAGGACGCACCCACTGTGGAGCTCAACTCTCCATCCCTTTCTCAGCATTTGCACCCGGGGGGTGTCCCCTTTGAACTTGCTGGGATGGCCCCAAGGTCTCTTGCCTTATGAGTTATAACAGACTCAGGCCTTACAAACTCATCCTAACTGAATGTATATTTCCGTTGCAGGTTATTTCCTTTACCTTCAGCATGACAAGAGTTACTCAGACCCATGTTATTTAACTAGTTACTTTCGTATAGCTGTTCTACAGTTTCACTTCCTCTCCAGCTCAGCCCTAGGCTCTAGCCATAATGCCTGGCTGCCAATGCCAGCAGAGATCACAGACCCACCAGCAAAGGATGACTGCAGCAAATGGGCACATGAGATGGGTTCACCAGGCTGGATAAACCTTCCCTGGTCGTTTTAGTTTGAACTTCAATTTCGTTCTTGGCTCAGGGCTGGTGCATGTTTCATGACCTGCACTGGATTAAGATAAGGTCATGCAAATAAGCAGCTGACGTTTTTCCAGTGGAAAAGCACCTTATGGGGAAAATGTTATTGTTCACTTTGTCTTGTTTCTTTTCATTTTCAATATAGGACAACTGCACTAGAGCAGTCTATATAACACAGATCTTTAATACTAACCTACAGTATTTCCAACTGAATGTTACCTAATTATATTCTATGCACAATAGCAATTTAATAAAATATATACGTTAAAAAACCTGAGGTCTATCATTCCTACCATACCCACTCCTGAACACCCATTATTGTCTCCTTCCAGCAGTAAGAAATGGGCATTTAATCTTACTTTTAACTTCGAGTCTTTAAATCAGTTTTAAATCCATGACAAGACTTTACATCCTACCCCATTGTTAGCAAGATTCCTTAATTGCCTCCTTTAAAAGACTTTATCCAATCCTTTTGAAAGTTTAAATAAATTATATCCACTGATTCTCCTTTATCCATTATTTGTTAACTATTTCAAAGAAACCTGACAGGCTATAGAAATCGTGCTGATTTGTCGCCATCATATTATCCTTATCTCGGTTCTTTATAACATGATCTTTAATCATCCTCTCAACCATTATTCTTTACACTGAGTTACCTCCCAGATTTATAATTTCAGGGATTGCCCATATCACCTTTTAAAAATGAAAAAAGTACAATGGTGATCATCTTCCTCCTACGAAACTTCCTTCCCTTTCCAACCCTCTCCCTGCAAACAACAGTATCAACATTTGTTAGTTGTTCTTTTACCAGCCATGGTAATTTACATTTATGACCTCTAGGCTTGATTACTGCACCTAGATGTATTTAGAGGTGAATGTGCCAATTCTGAAAAACCTGGAACTGGCACAGATGCCAACAGCCCAGTCTGCATCACTGTGAATACATTCCCATGGTACACTGCTTTCATCCCTGGCTCTCTGCAGAAAACAACAGAACTCTACCTTGGCATTCAAGATCCATGCTACACTGAATGAGACAACCTCCTGCAACACTGAACTACGCCCTTCTCCAAGGATCTGCTGCACAATTAGTCAGCAACAAAGATGGGGCTTGCAAAACTCAGAAGGCAGATGTCTCAAAGGCTGGTGCAAGAGTAAAATTAACTTTTGTAAGAGAAGAAAAAAAAGAAACCTTACCACTTTTCCAACAAACAGCAAAATTACTTGTGTTTTTATTAATGAAAAAATAATCATATCCAGACTGTTTGTCAGACAATAGATGGGACAGAAAAATAAGGAATTGAAACGTAGGTAGGTCCCTCTGAAAGTAATGACTTGTATTGTGATTCATGGAAACTACAGCAGATACAAAAAACACAACAACACTATTTGATTGAGAAAATTCTCAGACTATTTTTCAGTGTACTCACCACCATTAGCTATGCATTTTCACCAGTGATGAACAAGAGTCTGCATGCTGTGCTTGTAAAAATCTGCACCAGCAGAGGTGACCTACTATTTCAAAGACACTATGATAGCATAATTGCCAGGAAAATGTTGCCCACACAGCCGCTCTTTTATCAGCCTGAACAGATTAAAGTCAGAAACACCAAATCCAGACTATATAGTAGGTGTGATAGGACAGTCCAGCCAAAATTAGCAACGTGCTGCCATCTTTTGCAACGCAACAAAATGTAATCGATTGTTAGCAGGAATGTTCATCCTCTCCTGCCATACCACTAAACATCCACCTCTGATGTCATGGGCCAACATAATAAAAGAGGAAGTATTACTTTCAGAGTAGCCCTTGTATATTCTCACTTAAACTTTAAAATGCATAAGACATTCAGACACTGTTTTGACAAGAGAGCAAGACCTAAAAATCTAGAGAGCTATTCTGCTCTTGAGTTTCCTCCAAACTCGTATTATTGCCATACAGATCCAATTATCTATTACAAATTAATTCTTCTGCTTCTCCCAGCACATTTTCATCCCTTTGTCTCTGTCAGAACGCTGCTGTCACTACTTGCAAGAAATCCAATGGAGGAGGTATTTCCCCATTGCCTCA
Organism: Meleagris gallopavo; assembly: GCF_905368555.1. Taxonomy (NCBI): domain Eukaryota; kingdom Metazoa; phylum Chordata; class Aves; order Galliformes; family Phasianidae; genus Meleagris; species Meleagris gallopavo. The sequence goes on along the minus strand of NC_139411.1, from coordinate 26,281,563 downwards.
TGATGCAAACAAATAATCTAGCTTTTCTACACTCTCCTGCTCATCAAGCTGAACTGGGTTTGACAACTGGAATGTATTAATTAAACCCTTGCACATTTAAGGGGAAAAGAGTCACTCTGCCAAATAAAATGGGACAATAATGAGGATAGCATTGGAGCATCTCTACTGAGAAGTTGCCACATTTCTAGACATGTATTCATTCATCCGCTCATCCCTCCTCCTCTCAGCCAGGATCAGCAGTTTGGAATGAAGTTTAGAAACAAGTACAACAGCAAGAAGCAGAGAAAAGAGGGGGCAGAATACAGTATTCCATTTCCCTTACTAACAACATGAAAAACTGGCTATTTTAAAACTATCATGAATTATTTACTCCCACCACAATTACAAAGAGAAAACAAAACAAAAGGCCCACACTTTGCTTTCAGATTCAAGGCCATTTTGACCTGCTCAGTAAAGGCAGAGATTTACCATCACATACGGGATCTGAACAACCCTCTTTTGGGTTTTATGAATCACTTCCACTATTGAATGCTCCTTAAATTTGTAGAGAAGTATGCAACTGGGGAAAATATTTTGAAGGCTTGGCTTCCACTACAAAAGTCCTTGTTGCACAGCAGGAGAAGAGAGAATACCCAAATTTCGTCTCTCCTTTCCAGTCTGTGTTAGGACATTGATTTGCTGTTTGCAGCAACAGCAGTCACCTGGACTGATTAGTGCCATTGTTAGATGGCTATAAAGAAGTCCTGTCGCCGCATCCTCTAATAGCTTTGTGTTAATCTGAAAAGGAGAGCAACACACCAAACACTTGGAAACAATTAATTGCTCGAGAGAGATTGTAAACTTCATAAGTAGGCCACACAGATCACATCTTCACCACCAACATGTTGAACCATTTATAAGAAAGTTTTGTAATTCTGCATAATTAAGTCTCTAAGTAATGTAGGTTTGAAGACTACAGGGCAACTGTATTTAAGATTGATGCTATTTTAATTACACAGAGAAGACAATTTAGAAAGAAGTCTTGCAGTTTATTACATTTACTTCTGTCAAATAACTTATAATTGTGTGCCAAGGTGCCTGAGAAAAGTACTGTGGGTTGGGTTTGTTTTTTTTTTCTTCCCTTTTTAAACAGCTTATGCCACTCGAAAAGGATTACTCTCTTTGTAAGTTGCTGTTTCAACTGAAGGGTACCAATTAATTAAGCCATTTACATAAAACTGTCTTGGATCAGCTACCTGCAAAGATAAAGGCTGAAATCTACCTTCTAATTGAAGAAATAAAGTTTTAAAAATAAATATATGTTGGTAATTATCTGTAATACTACAAATTAGGAAATCTAGCTGATAAAATGAATGTCAGAAATTAAGAGTAAATTACTATCATCCAAATTGAAAAAAGAAATTCCATCAAAAAATCCAACATCATTCTTGTAATTTTTCTTTCACTTATTGTCACATTACTTATCCTGGTATCATTTGATGTTTTCCCATATCATGGTGCAAATTGAGAGGAGGTGGAAAGTGTCTTTATTTCAAGGAATGTGCTCATTCTTTTTGTTGTTGTTGTTGTTTGTTTGTTTGTTTTAGTTTGGGGTGGACAGGAGAGTAAAGAAAGGCTTCATTTGCCACAAATAGTCATTATATACACAGCAGGGAATGATAAATGACATTACATAGCAAAATAACTTGGGGTACTTCAACACACAGAATCAAAAATAAACTGTATTGATCTAACTAACTGAATGCAATTGATATCTCTTCAGAGTACACCAATATATCAAGTAAAATAAAATGTGTCTTTTGTTGCACCAGTTTTAGCAGGAGCAACACAGCTTAGAGCAAAATCATGGTCTCTCTCTCTAGCACTCAACTATAAGCTATATTTTTTCCTCTATTCCTAACAGAAGAATTTTTTTTGTACAAAAACTTATATGTACAAAAACTCCACTTACGCCAGTGGAGAAAGAGCTACACTGGAGATTTACACTGCAGCTACAGCAGCACAGACAGACGGACCCCATGAAAAATATTTTTTTGCATTCAACCTCTAGCACAGAAGGTGGTTTCTCAGCTTCCACCTGTGTGGTGGTTCAGCTGATTAATGGTCTGACTGTGACGGCTGTTACACATACAAAATTCACACTGAAGCAAGTGGCAGGGTTTTTAACCTGCATAATGACTTGGGGACATAATTCTGAGTCATATCACACATTTCGAGTCAGGTCTTTTCCCTTTCTAATTATTACGTTCTTTGCTAACGAATGGAATATGTTTTCTTCCAGTATATTCTTCAGCTAACTGTTCTTGCCAAATCAAGCTTATTATACTGAAAAACTTAATCCAGAGAGGTCTCACATTAAAGCTTGCTTTATCTCTCTCAAAGTGGAGATTCAGAACCTCAGAAGTAGCTGAGGTTGCGTGTGCTTTGCCTGCACTTACTGAACCAGGTCTTTAAGCTTTACATATATGACTTGGAGTACTCGGTGGAATATTCATCTACATAATAAACACAAACGTAAGGATCTGTGAGATCAGGGCCCAAATCAGCACGAGATTTTACACTACAGACATCCCAATCAGGAGTCACCAACCCTGGAGGCTTTCAGAAAAACAAAAGGGTAGATGTTGCATTGAGTGACATGATTTAATGGTATCACGGTGATAGGCTGATGCCTAGCCTAGATGATCTTTGGTCTTAATGGCTCTACAGTAAAAAAAATAAAATGACATGGAGGCAGGATTACTGAGTTTCTACGTTGACAACTGAGAACATAAGCTCTTCAGGCCAGAGAACAGTCCTGATCTGGAGTTGCTGCTGTTGGACAACTGCTCAACACTGGATTGCAATGTCTGGTTGTGCTCCTGCCTACTGGCCCTCCCAGATAGGCCTGTGCGCTCTAAACACAGTGCCCAAGGCCTCTCTGAGTGGAGAACAAGGAGAAAGCATTGGAGGCTGCTGCAAATGGTAGCACCAACCCTGGGAGAGGCCAAGTGGATCAGGCATGGATGGTGCTGGCTGTGGTAAATGAGGGAGCTGTAATCGACTGAAGAGAGACAAGCTGCCAACATCAGCGGGCTGTGTGTCAGACGAGCTCGGTGCGCTTGGCAGCAACAGGGAGCACTAACACGGAGCCGCTGGCTTCACGTCAGCTCTCACATTAAATCACTTTCAGCTACCTGTTCTAGTGATTTCCTTAGCTCCAGTCTAAATATAACACTAGGTAAATGTGACAGGCAAAATAGGGACTCTTGCCCTGTTTTTATACGTGCTTCAAGAAAACATCATAAAAACAGATAATGCTGCACTTCCAGCATCATAAACAAAAATTAAACACAGATACTTACAGCAAGCATACACATAAATCAACGTATGATTTCACACACAAGTGCACAACAGAAGATATTATTATTGAATGTACACAATCAAGAGGAAAATGCAATGCTTCTTAATCAGATCTTTATCACTGGTCTAAAATTATTGGCAAATATACTGTGAAAGCCCCTAGAGCGACACAAGGAAAAGCTTCTTTTCTGCTTCTCTTTCAAAGAATCCCTTTGCATTTTATAACTTCACATAAAATTAAAGGGAAGACCCTGGTAGGTCTACTGATCCCTACCATAACAAACAAATGCTGGCTCTCTGCCTCTAGAGTGTGTGCTACCATCTACTAGAAAGCAACATTTTCATTTTATGTTCTGCAAGTAACATGTGATGAGTATAATCACTGCAATGATAACCCATAAATGTATTGTGTACACTCGTTTCGTGACAATAGAAATGGATAACAAATGCCATTCATCACATTAGAAGTAATAAAACACACAGCATAATCCTCCCACACTCCATCCACTCTGCTTCACACTCACTAGTGCTCACATGATTAATAAACACAATGTGGTCCATAAGAATATGTTCTTACTTGCACTGGGAAGCTCATCTTTCCTCTTTTGCCTATGGCTCTTTTATTGTTCTCCACCTCTGATTCCAGAAAATGACACCACTTTGCAAAATGCTTAGGGATGCATCATCTATGGAAGATTCCATACTGAATACTCCTCTGCCTTACTTCACTGTACATATGTCAAAAGTGAAATTATTTCTGCCACTAACAGCAAGTGTTTTATAAAGGAGACAATCCTGAGAAATTACTCAAAGGGTAGATGCTATCTATGTTTAAAGAGAAGGTCCACTCCCTTGGCAGAAAATCCAAAATGTTCTCCTTGGCAGGAATATGTACGCATTTTTAATCTCAAGATTGATTTGAACAAGAGAAAATAACTCTACTATATTACATCTGTTCACATCTAGCTATTTTATCTTCAGTCAAAGTTTCAATGTTGCATCAAAAGTTACAACTGCTGTGGGGCTGAAAGATGCATTTCTGTGAAGCCTACCTTGCAGCCTTCCATTAGTGAAAAAAATAAAATAAATCAGTTTTAAGAAAATTTCCTTTTTGTAGCTCATCAATCATTATCTAGATGTATCTATTGAGCTATAGGAAGTTGATGTTCTTATGAAAGAAAGATCGTTAGCTCTGAATTGCACATTCTGTTGCCTGCTGCTTTTTTTTGTGATGCAACAGCGTTGGTAATGTACTTGAAACTATGTTGCCTGTCTCCTTTAATTAGCATTACCTGCACTAAAGATTTCTGGTTGATGTATCTGGAAATTGGTTTTGTTTGTTGGTTTGGTTTTGTACTTATGGAACAGGTAGTAGTTAAAAAAAAGTTGCCTCATTGCCATTACATAAAAGTGAGTTTGAGAAAAATTCTAGAAAAGAACTTCATTCAGTTTCTACTTCTATTTTGCCCCAGATGACTTAGACATTACCTCATTGGCAAGAATCAGAAAGAAACCACTGTTTCAACTTGCCAAGCCTGTGGCTAGCAGTGACATTCTGTGTCTGATCTTAAGTAATGAACCTTAAGTAAAAGGCTATATAACTAATTACTAATCCCTTGAGCTGTCTGGGCTATACAGATGGCACCGTCATATACTATTTATTTATTTGGGTGAAATTCTGTATCAAAATATTTCAGCAGATCTGCAGTAATCTGGCAAGACACTACAGGGATGGATGACTTAGATATGCCACAGATCAGACAGATCTTCTTAGCAAGTTTATGACAAAAAAATGTTAAAACATATGAAACTATTATATTTTTGCTAAAAAGCAAAATATGCTGCAGATTTCTTTTGTGATTTTTTTTATTTTTATTTTTTAAGAAAGACATATGAAGAAACAATGTTGTAAAGTCTTAATTTTTCATCAGTTAACTGTATTCTTATATTTTATCCTCCACAGATGCCAAAGATAAAATAGAAACATAACTAAATGAACAGCAACGAGATGTTCTGAACCTAAATGTGTCTAAGATAACCTAGTTTTTTGGAATCTAAACAAACCTGTCTTTAAACATTTCTTCTGCTGTGTGCCTCACTTGGAAGCATCTTCATTTCCACGTGAAAATCGCAAAATTGAATCCCTGACACCAATGTGACTAAGACCTCAAGAGCTTTTCTTCCTTAAAATGTACAATCATTTCTCACTAGCTGACACTAGCTGTTGACCTGTGTGATTTGTTATCTTCGACATAAAGTACACAAAAAGCTTTAGAAATTCCACATACAGGACCATCTGGTTAGTGTAACCCCATTTATTCCACTCTTTTTCCATGAAATGTTTGAACCAGAAGTATACGAAACACTAATAATAAGTAGAATGTTCAACAAATGTTAATGACTGACTATAACATCACATTTTTCATTCTAAATTCCTCATGGAAGCAATCCGTGTGTTTTTAAAAATCTTCACCATTAGAGAATTTTCTCACTGGCCTGATATTTTTCGTTTTCATAATAGTTGGTAGTTATGTGTGTGTAGAATTCAAACACAGGGAGATAAAAATGGTATACGTTTTACTTCTCCATCCCTCATGCATGCTTATGACCTGCGATAGGGCTATGTTTCTATAGCTCACTGTGTTGAACAGGGAAAGAATGTGCTGGCTTTCCAGTGCAAATAATATTCTTCGTAGGAACTTTCCTCAAGCTCAGACATGACAATGGGTGGGAAACCATCTTCTCATCCTACAAGTTTCCAAGAGTTCAAAAGTTTCCCAAGTGTAAATGAGCCTGCAAACCAATTGTTTTTGCATAATAAGGCATAGAAGAAATTAGCACACGCTCATTCAGCTCCAGAAAAGGCAAAAGCCCTTTAATTATCATGCTTCTTTGCTATTTAAACTGAAGAATCACATTTCACACGTCACCTGAATTTTCTATCTATTGAGTCTCCCAACAAAGGCATCTCAGTATCATTTGTTGTAATTACTCAATTCCAAATTCAAGTTATTCATAAAAGCAGGCACTTGGATCTGTTTCTCACAGCTCCATGAAGCACGGCTACAAAACTATTTGGATAGATGGGAAAAGGTAATGGACATTACGTACATATACGTATGTTGCTCTGAAAGTAATGCCTCCTATTTATTTCCTTGGAAGCTGTAACAGATACAAGGAGCACAAACACTGATAGAGAAAATTCTCAGCTACAAAACACTATTTTCCACCACCATTAGCTGTGCATTTTCACCAGTGATGAAGAAGAATCTAACTGATAAGCTTGTAAAAATCTGCACTAGTCGAGGTGATACACTGTTTTGCAGCTGCAGTGATGGAATCATTGCTGGGAAAATGCTGACACAGCCCCTTTTTTCATCCCTAACAGATGGAAGTCAGACTGGATTTGGTGCCTTCTATCTGGTGGATGTGAAAGGACAGTCCAGCCAAGACTGGCAATGTACTCCACAGTCTTCAAACTGTTATGGGCCATGGCATTATTGAGTTACAAGAGAAAAACTGTCTTCTCTGGCTTCTGGAAGTTTAAGTTTAAGCTTGTAGTGGTATCACTATATCTTGTCACTGGTAATGATACACTCCAGGAAACCATCACCTTCAGACTCATAGTCATTCAATCAGTCCTGACAAACCTGTCTACAGTGTTCTCTGTGTTCCTGTGGGAGCATTCCCAGGACCCACCTGGAGCAAACTCCGCGATATTCCAACACTGCCACCACTGCTTCCAAGCACTGAATCTGACATTCAGCTCTGTATATAGTTTCCTGGTTATGATCTACCAATTCATGTGAATGAGCTGACTGAGATGCTCTTCATTTTGTGGTGTGACAGCTTTGCAGATGGCCATGCACAGTGACTTGCCTTTCATGTCACTGTTACCACTGCTGAAACGCACTACCCACCACCTCACTGTGCTGACATTCACTGTTTGGTCTCCATAAACATTCAGCAAACACTGATGAATGTCAAAGGATGCAACTTTCTCCTGCACGGAGGCATTCAATGACCTTTGCTTCATACATGCTTTCACATCAGGTTCCATTCTCTCAGACTGCCCTTCTGCTGCCATCTGTTGCACAGCAACAAAATATAATGAAATACTGGTGGGAAAGTTCAACCTCTACTGCCATGCCACCAACATTCACCTCAGATATCATGGGCCAATATAATAAAATAAGAGGCATTACTTTCAGAGCAGCCCTCATACATCTCTTTCTCCCTCATTTTGACCAGAAAATCTGCTTTTGTCAAAAGCAGAAGGAAAAAGGACAGTGGCAGTGTTGTGCAGTTGATTTCTAGGGGGGTCTAAAGCTCTCACCCTACTTTTGCTGCCTCCCTAGCCTGCTGAACTTAAGGCCAGAGAGTTTCCTGGAACACAGGTTTCTTGGGACTTAAGAAAGGGATTCTTTCTGCACAGAAACATTAAGGGTTTTGCTTTGTTTTTAATATCAGCCTTTGCTCTTGCAATTGTATTTTAAGTTGCAAGAATGAGGCATCCGCTGTCATAGAAGCCAGAAAGAGAAACTAATGAGCCCCAACTGCTTATTCTAGCAGCTAGCAACCTCCTCTCAAGCTTTTCAGTACCTCTCCAGACTCTCCATTCCAGTCTGAAAATTATAGTCAAAGCTCTTGTTGGAGAGCAATGCTGCTGGTCCTATCAGCCAATGCCTGGGATACAACAGGCTATCGCAGGGCAAGTGAGTTGTGGGAGCACAGTTATAGCCTCCAACACACTGTTAGGCAACCAGTGACCGACTGAGTCAAGGATGGCCCTGGAATTTTTGTGGAATTGCAGCATATTGAATAGAAGTTGAAACCCTGGAATTCATGTGTATAACAGAAATGTATGCGAGATACATTTTAGGAGAGAAATATATTTTAGGACTCCATTCATGCTCATCATGTCAGTGAACACTTTATAATCTATTTTCATTTTTGCAACAGAATAAAGTTCCATATTCCAGCAGTATTCCAGCCAGCAGTACCTCCTCACTGAATCTATGAATGTAGCAAGAGGAAAGTAGGAACATGATGATGAATGGCTTGAGAAAATTGTAAGCAATTTAGTTTCCTTTCATATCATCTCGGGATCGTCCTTTCAAACACCATTATAAATTAAAGAGCTATAATGAATTTTGTCATGGGTGGGTGTTTGGTTTGAAGCAACAACACTACGTTTGATTCAAGAATAATCTATTGCAACCTATAAAAGTAGGTATGCCAGCTTTTTAAAATTAACTGACCACAACCAGCAAACGGCTATTAACATGGGGACTGTGTGGGGATACAAAGATATGCAGTGTCTGTGCAGCTGTACCAAAGTATTTTTAAAAGGAAGAAAAAAAATAAAATAAAGAAAATGGCAGCCTCCTCCTTCCCAAATGGTCACTAAGACAATGAATTCATTCAATCTTTACAATCTTTTGTGCTCCTTTACAGGAATATTCCACCAATTTCCAAAAATTATAGGCAGTGTTTGACTTAATATGATTTGTACACTAAAGAAATGACAGTGTTCACAACAGGGCTAAGCACTGCATTCAGCCAGAGATTAGGACAACCTTATAGATATATCGCATCAAAATCATCATACAGCTTTGCAATTGATTATGAAATCTTTTGTTTGCATAGACAGTAATAAGGCCGCTCCGACACCCAAATATCCAGACACTGCTTACAATTCACTGTTAAATTCATCCATTCAGTAGCACTGACACCAACCTCTTCTAATTTCTCATCCTAACAAACTGCAGATGTGTCTTTTGTGTTGGAGGCAGAAAGGAGAGACTTAAAGAATGACCTTCAAAATACCAGTATGGCTACGAGCTGGCGGTGGCCACAAGAGCAGCAGTGCTGGCTGTGCTCTCTGCAAGAGGAGTAGAAGAACCAGTGCATCCCTACGGCCTCCACTGATAGAGGAAGGAAGAGGTGAGGTCAAGCTAAGCCCCAGATCTCTACGCAGAACAGAATTACGCTGCTACTGCCTTTGCATCAATAACAGATGGTTCATATAAGAATACAGCATATCCTCAGCGTGGCAAAAAGTTATGCTTTTTCAGATTCAGAGGAATATGGTTGCCTAAGGATAGATATGTGCTTTGCTGTAAGACTGCCTGGTAGTAAACATCCTTTTAAAGGAGCCAGTAATTTTATTTATTTTTTTTTTTTTCAAAAGCAAATAATGAAAACTGTACATCTGAAGACACAATGAAAACAGTGCTTTTAGCACACTAAGTAATCTTTAAAGCCGAATTTTAAACGACTATGACAAATCAACAAATCAGCAAGTCCATTCTAGTAATAGTAACAACAACAAAAAGAAAATGAATGAAGAATTCAGTGACTTTTTTCTCCTCTAAGCAGGAAAGTATACTCTAGTCCTATTTGCTTACAGTAAAGTACAAGGACATTCTTCTGGCACAGGCAATATAACTCTTCACCTCAAAGGTAGATGCCAGGCTTAGAAGATTTCTAGCAATAACTCCTGAGTTTCAGAAAGCAACGGTGAGGAGCTGGTTACGATAGGGATGCATACAAAGCCATCCATACAATGCACTCCTTCTTTCTGCTTATTGAAAGAGAAGCTTTGGAAAAGATTGAAGAATATTTTTGATGCTATCATTTTTCTTTGCTCATCGCTTTGACCATTGTTACTCCTCTTTGCTGTAGTTTCCCCTTTTCTATCATATAAACATAATCTACTTGCTTTTTCTTTCAAAGCACTCTCAGCCTAATCCCCTCCCAGCCCATTCTCATTCATTTATTCAGAGGGGAGAACTCCCACCTCCAGCCAGCCCCTGACAGTAGGCTCCATCACCCATTTGTTACCTTTTCAAGCAAGGATCTTTGTGCTTTCTCCCCTGCTGCCCCCATGCTTGGGTAGAGCTCCTTCTTCATGTCCACAAAGCTGTCTTGTTATCTTCCTTCAAATCCCCTCTCAAGCCTCCTCTTAACTCTTATACCAAAAAAAATAAAAGGCTTGACAACGACTATACTGCTGCAATACTGAGTCTGACACCTGTGAAGCCGACCTTCTTATTCAATCCTTGTGCTTCCCAGTCTACTTCCATTCACCTGTTGTCTCCTGTCTTTGGGTTCAAAGGCTATCAGAGGGAATGAGCTTAATTAGCCTTAATTACTCTGCATTTGCTGAAAATGCATATTGCTGTCAGCTGACACAAGGCAACTTGTTACCCTGAGAAAGAATCTCTATACATCTGAGCCATCTGGATGTAAATTCCCCAGAGAGGGGAACTTTTTGCTCTGTATTTTCACGCTGCCTAGTATTCCTTGTCCTAGCTATTTCACAGAACAAAAACATTGCTGGATATATAACACGGATTGTGTTTGCTCTTCTAGACGCCTATTTGTGTGTGTTACCATAGCTTGGAAGCCTGAGTACATGGAGAGAAGACAGAAAGTTTACTAAACAGTTGAATGAAATATGGATCAGCTTCTGAGAGTATTGAACATATGGCCTGTATTTAAAGACAAATAACACTCAGCCCAAATTCTGGTCTAATAAATATTTAGTAAGCTGGGTGATAGACATATACAGCTACGAACTACTTGGTTACCCATCCATTAACACAGCCATCACAACTTGGGAGTTAATAAAACCCAATTTCAATAGCAGCGTCATCTCTCTCTTTGGTTACAGCTCCCACTGCCTCTTCTCCCATCCTGTTAGAAAAAGGACAGAGCAGTACTACCAGTCTGACCAGCTTCATGGTCATCACCTAGGCCTCTGGTTAGTAGAGAGTGATATTATTTACAAAGCTAGACTGCATTTTATAAATGGTTTTTTTTCAAGCCATGCTGACAGAATTGGGTTGGTACTGTACTGTACAGACATCAGCTAAATAGGAATATCAAGATTCTGCACTGTTCTAACTATGGAAGCCCACCTTTGATACAAATCATCATCCCAATTGGAAATCTACCATTTAGGTTAAAAAAAAAAAATCATTTGAAAAGCAAAACTCTCAATCTTTATCTTTGTGCTTGTTTATTACCTAGAGATGCCTTGCATGAAAATACCATTTAGAAAAGTGTGGGATCAGTTCCTTTCTTCCTTTAAAAAAAAAAACAAAAAACAACAACTTTTACAAGTGGAAAAAATCCCACAGAGGCTGCAGGGTAATGTTTTTCATTAACTGGAACACACATTTTCAGAACTAAAGCTGCATGATTTTTTTTTTTTTTCCTGGCATTAACTAACAGAATATTGTATATAATTTTCTTTAAATTGCTCTCCAGATAATGACATTGTCGTTTCTATATATCAATGAATATTGCCAACCTGTTTGTTTTAAACAACAAAGAGAGAAGTCCAAAGCCCATTGCTGCAAGCCATGTTTTCAATCCCTATCTTCTCCATAGTTTTGAACTGCAAAAAAAGAAAATCTTTTTCTAGAACTTAATATAGAAAAATTGGCATGACCAAAACAGTTTCAAACCCCAATCTTCAAATGAAAGTGCAAAATGAATTTGAAACTGAAAATGAAGTAACACTTGTTTTAGTAAACAGCAATTTGTTCAGATAAAGTTATTCACACAAGAGCTCAACACATTTTTTTTCCCATCTGTATTATTTCCAAGATGGATCCAAAATCCATGGAAAGTAAAATTGAATAAACAAGGGTATCTGTACATTTAAAAATCAATTTTTTTTATTACCCCACCTAATAGTAAATCAGCACAATGCAATTGCCATTTTAAGGAAGTCTTACAAAGTTTGAACTAGCCAGGGTACTTCATTACAAAAGATAAAAGCTTCTTCTTCCCTACAGTGAATACAGGTAATTTCAGAAGCCGCGGCTTATAATTATTCACTGCTGAAAAGCTTTTAAAAGGTCCATATTGAAAACAGTGACCCCCAGCTTCCCCTCAGAATGAATGGAGGGAAAAATTCTCATTTTGCTGGAATGCTGGTTGATAACTGTTAGGCAAAACATGCATTTCTTCATTACAGTGCAGTCTGCAAGTTCATTTAAATAACAATAACATCCGGCATAAAAGTCACAAAAGAATTATCTGGCAATTTCATTATGTTGAAATGCATTATTAGTGCTAACAATGGGCACCTCAAGTAAATAAATGTCTTTTATTGGCAGCATTACTTCCAATTATTCAGCTTTCTGGAATATCAAACTTCATAATTCAGCATCTTGGTCAAGAGTGCTTGCTTGTGTAACTTTTGAACTAGAATTGGCATTTTAATACGTCTCTCCAGTTTTCTCTTCCTTTTCCCACTACCCCCAAGAAAGTAGAAAAATACACTGCCTGAGCACAGGCAGCAGTATGTTGTACTTTTGTAAGATATTAAGAGTTTCATGCTGCCATTATTTTTCACTCACAAATAATCCTCAAATCTGGAAATTAGATTTTTTTATTTTATTTATTTATTTTTTTTGCTATAGATATCCAGCCAGTATTTGTAAATTGCACCAATAGTATACAAAATGCATCAACAGTCTTTTCTGCCCTGCTAATCACACAGATCTCACAGTAAAATTTAACATTTTTGAGGCTCACTATAGCAGGAGGATCCAATCTGTCTCAAGAGATCCCAATTCAATTCATCACCATCAAGATACAAATTACAGCATGAGAGATATACAGCCTCTGGGCCTGATATAGTGTCAAAAAACACATGATGACTGCTAGTGCTCTCTTTGGAAGTGTTCACAACACACATATTCAAACAGGTCAATGAAGAGCTGCACTGGCTACCAGAGATCTCACTGCACTGCATTTTGCAGAGCATCCCAACTACTTGTATAGTTTTTGGCATAGAAATTGTGCCTGGCTCCCTCAGCTTTGTTTAGATAGGGCTCATCCCCACTCCAGATTTTTCACCCCACTGTTAGCCATCTAGCTGGAAGCAGTGTGGCACCCAGACATGACACACTTTAGTGTCCTCCTACCAATAGTGGATTTGTCTGTGTCCATGAATGAGGTTGTACTCCTGACTGCAAAGCTCTCTTCTGTTGATGCTTGGAGCGTTCTACAACCAATTTCCCTTTGCTGCTTTTCAGATGCATCATTCCCCTCTGCCATGCCACACCTGCCATGTTCCCTTTGTGTCACATTTCTGTCCCCACAGTAGAGCTGATGCCACAGAAGGGCTTGCTCAGCACATAGCTTGGTGGTTCAGCTGATATCACCTACGATGTTAAGTTTGATTTAAGCCTTCATACTTAGATGACTGAAAGGCACACACCCACACGCAATTTTGTCAGGTGTGCTGGAGGGTTGGTAACCTCAGGCAGATGGATATGATGGACAGCAAAGAGATGGTAATGACTTACCATGGCTGGATTCCCTGCCGTACGTCTGTCAATATCCTACATCTACTGAGTTTGTTAGTCACTTCTTCACATCCAAGATATCCACTTAAGAGTACACCCAAAAATAAATCACTTCAGTTGAAAATGGCAGACTTGGCTGAGCCTAAAGAAAGAGCTCTACCCGATGAAGTGAATGTAACCAAGTTGTGAAGCATGACTTGTGTAAGGATATTTATAACTTTAGCACAAAGTTGTTCCTAAAAATGGGTGGAAACTAGTTGGATATGCTGAACCAGAGAGCAGCTTTAAAACCCAGATTTACTAAAATGATCCTTTCGTTTATAGTTGTGTAGCAAGGATGTAGTTTGCAATTTGACAAAATTTACTAATTTTCACAGATCTGCAAGAGAAGAGAAACGCTACTCAATGGTAGCTATATTGCTTCTATGACCATACATGGCCTGGCAAAGTATCAAACTGAAATGACTGCAGTGTTTATAGAAGTTGATCTCCTAATTATGGCAGCATATCTAGACACAGGAAATCAAGGTTCAGTTTTGTGTTGTAATGCATCTCTGCATTACCTTTGGTGAGTTACAAGCTGTGCCTCCAGAGTGCATGACAGAGATAAGACCACCCCTTTATCCCATTCTTTGTCTTGACAACCAAGATTATTAACTCATCAGTGTAGAGAATTTCTCTTAATTTGTGTTTACACAATGATTTGTACAACATGGCCCTAATTTCAGATGGAGACTCAGTCCACCACTATACTTCTAAATAAAGTCTGGCTAGATTTCTTCAAGTCTACAGAGCCAAATTACAGCAATTCATTTAAACAAATTAAAGATGGGCTTCTATATGGAAAGATACAGAGGGACTGAGCACATGGTCAGTAACGGGGAGTTTCTTGTGCTGTTAATCCAATTCCAGAGTGACTGCTGGGAATCTTCTTTACTCAAAACAGCCCTTCATTATGTAGAGAGTCTACACAGAACTGCTGAGGACATAAACAATGAACTAGTGTCATGGTTAAGCTATCTTTGCTTTTATAATTGGTGCATTTCAAATGTATAATAGAGAAGTCTCTCAACTTAGAACCAATGGATCAGAAGCACTATGTTTTTTTTTTAATACTACAGGACAGTGCCATGAACAACCTGTAGATAAAGAGGAAAGTTCATCTGTAAAAGTATTTATAAACACTGTACAAATGAGGCAAGGAGTAAATAGCAGGGAATAGCAGTCTGTGGCGTCTCCAACAAGTGATACTGGAAACCAAACAGCAATTTGGCCCTCTCAAATGCTGGCAGTAAATACAGCCGAGTAATATGTTTCTACAGCTCTCATTCTACACTTGTGATCTCACCCTCAGGTCTATAGCCAAATATGAGAAAAAGAAGTAAGCTGCAGAAACATGTGAGAAAGAAATCCCAAATAGCAGGCCGTTCTCCTACTCCTGTTGCTATGTGGCACAGAGACAATGTTAGCAATGGAAATTCTGCTGCAGGCAGCCAAAAATTCGCAGAGAAGAAGAATCAAAGCAGCAACAGACCTGCAAAGCTCAAGACGTTCCTACAGCCTGTAGAGATACAGCCTGTCCTCAGTTCTCTCTGCAGGCAGCCTTGCTCTAGCATTTATTTTTTTCTGTAAGCATAAAAAATGGTTCATTGCTCCTGACTTCTGCACAATTTTGATCTAATGTACAAATTGCTAGACAGTCCCACACTAGAGATCAGTATCATCCAAATATTGCACGGCGTTCCGATAAAGCATTAACATAGAGCTCTGACCAGTTATTAATGGAAGCTTTCTCAGTTATTACAACCATCATGTCAAAACTCAAGCCAAAGGAATTTACCCAGGCTCTGTCCAAGGAATATGACACAGGAATGTAATACACATATGGCAAAGATTTACCGTATGTGATGACTGCTAGGCAAGCGATGTTTTTATTGTCCAAGAAACAATGGCACATTCAAATCCGGTATAAGTAAAGAGTGAATAATGATGTTAGATCCTTGCACCATGAGGGAAATATAGAAGAAAATTCGTTGCAAAGTCAGTCTGTCTGTGAACTAAGTAAAGTGATACAGAAGACAGGCTGACCATCAGGAGTCCAACTGCTTTCAGGAAGAGGGGACTGGTATTTTTTTTATTGCCAGCAACTTTCTAATGAGCTGTTGACAATCACAGATGTTCTTACACCTCAAACGGCTGGGGGTTCTCAAAAACTCACCAAGAGGCCAAGCATCACGTTCTGACTGGCTTTTACTTGCCTTTGCCATTCTGACTACTGAGCATCAGTCAGTGGTTTAGGTCTTTGCTGCTAATAGTTGCTAGCTCAGTGAAAATATTTTCACACACAAGTAATGGTAGCTTGCCTTTGCCTTCCTGTTCAGGTAAACTCTGCAGCACAAGGCTTGCTATCAGATAATCACTTTTATCCATTTCTTCATGTTATTTGGACCCCCTGGTCTTTGTCTGTTATTGCAAATGAGAGCATTTGCTGAGAAAGCTACTAGAACAAGATGTAAATGGATCTTTATAGACACCGCTTTGGCTTTTTTTCCTCAAACGAACTAGAGTAAATTCAGAATTTTCCAGGACAACATCAGAAGCCAATATGTGTGAGTCTCAGAAATCAATTGGGGACTTTTGTCTAGCTGCATGCTCTGATCTATGGATGGAGAAAGTGTCATACACACTCTTTCCACAACTTGAGGGTCTAAAAATGCCTCAGTTATTGTCCCATGAGAGTCTGTACCATCTGACTTTGATAGAAAAAAAAATCCTGAACTTTACGTGGGACTTTTTAGAGGCATTTTTTTGTATGGGAACCATAGCATTCTTAAATAGTTTTTGTTTTTTTTTCACTGACCAAAACTTCTAGCTAACTTATGCTATAGGAATAGCAGTTTGCTATCAGCTGGTCCCTCCCAAGTTTTCTCTCTCTGAACTAAGATATATCTGAACTGGATAACATCACTTGTATTGTTTCGTGTCTTCACCAAAATGCCTGGTATTCTAAAATATATTCCTTTTTAAATGGTATAGTGCTCCTTTTTAAATGATAGTTTGTTTTTAATCATCTAATATAGAAGGAATGTACTGATAATGACAGCAGAAGTATTTGAAGATGCCTTTCATTTAAAGATTTCAAATTTAATATCTCCCAACACTTTGTTAGAATCACTGTCATTAAAATAGAATGAATGAATGGGATTTCAAAAAGCTGCTCCCATCCTATTGTGCTGTGAAGCATTTTTCATAAAGGAGCCATCCTGTCACTCCCTGTACTATTAGCACCTTCTCCCTTTATATGGAATCTCAATCCAAAATGAAGATGAGATGACAACACAGAAGGTTAATCAGCCCAGTACTCAAAGTGGAGGTTGCAGTCACACATAGAAATGGAATGCATCTGATTTCAAGGGTACAGAGCTCTCTGATACCATTCAGCATCACTGTGTGATGTACTGTTACTCCTTCAGGATAGTTTAATAGACAGGGTAAACATCACAAAGCACACTTTTGATTAAAAAGAACAAACCCACAAGCTTTTGAAAAAAATAACACTGTAAGACTTTTAAGGGACTTTAAAGGTCCCTTCCAACTCTAAGGATTCTATGATTCCTCAGTTACCCCCCAGTATTCCTCAGCTACCCCCCAGTATTCCTCAGTTACCCCCCAATATAACATTGTCTCTTTCTCTGTCACATAGTTCCTTCCTTTTTTTCCCACACCTCATAAAAAGTAAACCATCCTCTAAAAAGCCAAGAAAAAATTTAGACCAACATTTTTTTTCTGAAGTCATGTACTGATTGGCTCTGTTCCAACTCTTATGCAGGAAATCTAGATAGCATCTAAATGGAAATGACATTTTGTTGAAGAGAAGCTACTGTGTAGATCTAATGCGTTCTCTCCTAAATAAGTAATTGCTTTGATTTCAGACGACCTGTTCTACCAAGATATTATTCCACCAAAACACTCAATAAAGAAAAACAGGCTTTGAAGAACTGGATATCAGCATTTTGTCTACTGAAGACTACACATCCATGAACACCTAACTCATAAGCACAGACTAATTTTACATTCTTGACTTGTGGTCTAGTGTATGGTCTAGTTCCAAAGAATGCTTTTTTTTTTTTTGCTTTCTGAGTGGATAGCAAATCCAGAAGCCACAATGGGGATGTGTACAGAGAGGAAGTCTTGACGCACATAACAGTGTATGAAACTGGGATGGATGAAGTTGGATCCGGATGGGCTCTTGGAGGTTATCGCCCTTGCTGGAGAGGTGGCTGAGTGGGAAGTGAATCTACTTTTGAACAGCTGCAGTTTACAGCCCAGTATTTTACCGTAAATTGAAACCAATGTCAGGTTACACTAATATAACAGATTATAAACAGTGGTGGAGGAACAAATGGAACATCCCATTCAGCTATTGCTGTGGTGGTTGTGCTAATTCCCCAAAGAAAGGCAGTATATGCAGCTGGGAGAAGAAACCACTTCAGCCATGCTGGCTTAATTTGCTGTTTAATGTGTCTATAAAACCCAGATATAATGCATGAATAAATCTGGTCTCCTGTGTGAGTTGAGATAGGACACAGGAAAAAAAAAATCAAAAAATAAATGAATAATTGGAAGTTGAAAAAGGCTATAAAGTTTCAACCAAGTCAAGCTTATAATATGAAATGAATGAACAAGATCACAAATATTGCATTATCACTATCATCACTGCTTAAGGAGAAGTGATCCAGAGATGTGGAGATTACAGATGAGGCAAGGAGGACTGCCACAGGGATCCAGCCCAGAAATTAAAATAATGCTTTGAGGAATAACCTTGCTTCCTGACCTCCAAAACCATATCTATAAGTAGTTTTTGAGAATGGATAGAACTGGTGAAAACAGACACACAAATCCATATTAACAGGTCTGGAGCATGGAGAGGTGAGGGGCAGGAATCATGCTTGGCATTTCAAGGATATCAAGTCTAGATCTCCAGAAAACATATGGCATCTACACACATGACCTATAGGTGGAATTTGGGTGTCTCTGTTTAAGATGGAGAATCAGACTTTTTGGAAGAGAGGTGGAAAGCAGATCCTGCCCAGCCTTTCCTTGACATGACATTTATAAATTCTATGCTTGGAAACAGGTTCCTAAAAGAGAGGTGTGGCAAATTTCCTTAAATGTTCATCATTAAATAGGAGAGAAGATTATCACAAGATAAAACCTTTGAAAAGCAGATGTCAGTAAAGCGTGCCTAAACGTACTGACGTAAATTATTTTCCTAGTGGATTTCATTAATTACATACTTACCAAACTTTTGAATTTATTTTGAATTTAATTTCACCAATGGTGAAGTGTCACCAGAAATGTTATATAATTAGGACTAAAAGCAGGAAAAATAAAGACTTGAAGTTGAAAGTATCTGTGAAATCACAAGCGCCTGCTTTACTTAGCCTAAAGAACTGTATGTGCAACGATGCCAGAACTGTATAACTAGACATGTTCAAAGAGTAAGGGACAAATAATAACTACTAAAATGCTATGCAACAGCTTAAAAATACTATCATTATGTTAAGGAAATGGATTCTCCTAGAACATTAAAACTGCCCATTAAATGAAAAAACTAATAATTGGTACTGCTGAGTTGTGACACTTCATAACCCATGTGGGAAAGTAGTAAATGAGATCTAGGGAAAATCACTGGGAGCAGAATTTAATTTGTACTCAATATTATATAGCCAACTACAGTCTAGAAAGCCAGAGAAAGAGAGATAATAATGGTAAGGTTCTTAAAGTCATGAAGGAAAGGAACTTCTGAAGCGTGATTGAAACACATATTCTCAAACTACCTGACTGGGTTATGGTAGTGCATCATAATGCTCACTAAGAAGTGTATCGTATCAGCACACAACCTAATGAGCTTAAAGTCAATGCTTCTTTAATCCTAATGCTCTTGCATGGTTAAACATTCTCAGCCACATGGTATGAGACAGGGGAAGGAATGTGGTACAAACATCAGCCCTGCTTGTTTTCTCACAGCTGATTTCCCCTGATTTCACTGCCACTGACTTTATATAAAACGGAGACCAAGCCCAGTAAACCCCACAAGATCTTAAATTCTGATTATGAAAATATTCTTTAATGAGGGATGGGTTGGAAAGAGCGTGAGACAAAACCAGTGTAGGTGGAACCACTAAGAGATCAGTGGCTTAATAACCCCTTCTAGCTTTTCACGGATGGACTTGCTGATCAGCTAGCTGCATCCACACATTGTAGAGAACTACTATGTTTCCTCCATGGGAATCTTTTATTCCTGCGTTGCTGTACTGGTCAGCAACAAGAAAGACAAAACTAAATCAAATATAGCTTACATTTTTCCAGCAAAACTTCCATAGTCAATGTAGCAGTAGTAACAGAAACATAAACTGTTGATTCAGCTAACATCCTCAGAGAATCGGTGTGACTATGCCAGAGATAACAGACCACTGGCACCAGTACCAAGTCTGGCACTGACGTTGATTTGGGCTTGTGCCAACGACAGTATATAAAATATGGCAATAGATTCACCAAAGGTTCTCGACAAAGGAATTATACCAGAAGGGCAATGTGAGCATGTAATATACCCCCTGTAGGATGTTTCAGTGAAATGACAATACCAAAAAGAGCTGTTGGAAATGACAGACAGCTTTGTTGAATCAAGACTGGAAAGTGGGTGACACAGCTTAAGAAACAGGCCATTGACTGAGCAGGGGGAAACGTCAGCCTGACAATAAGGTAATAACAGGAAACTATTGCAAACTCTCTCTTTGTTTGTATGTAAAAGCCACAGTGGTTTTGACAGTGACCATCAATTTACTGGTCTGCTACAATATTTGTGTCATCATCTTCCATTGAGCCACTGAATTAATTCATATTTATTTTTGAATGACACAGGCGCTGCCTGCTTGAATTAGCACAAGGTTGTGCCATCAATGGCTCTTAAGCTAATATTACTGCAACAAAACTAAAATCCTATTAAAAGGAGAGCATGTTCAGCAGTGAGTGCGAGAGATGAGTATTTACAAACTAAATCTTATTAATAAACACTTCAGTGTACTGAGAAAACAGATATTAGCTTGAAATATGTAAATGCTGAGTCTAAAGCTGCTGATCCAGCATTAGGTGTCATAATCAATAGGAATTGTTTACACAGACTCCATTCCTTCAGTTACGCAAACAGATCCCATGTAAACACTACTCTGAGCACATCGATGCATGGCCCCATTCCAGGCTGCTTGGAAATGCAGACGGTTCCAGCCTCAATGACAATAACATCCCACAGACAGAGCTCACAAAGCGGGACAAGGCAACCTGCACTGAAACTCCTCGCTTGGGACATGTGACATGTGACAGTGGGCAAGTCAATTTGACTCAGAAAGATTTTTTTCTGTTCCCATAAAGTCGGTTTTTCCCCTGTGGTACTCTGAGAATTACAGAAGAAAGTGAAAAGATAAATATTCTTAATTACTCCTATGGAAAAATCTACGGGAATCCAATAACTGGGGTGAAGATGTGTGGGATTTTTACCTGTGATGACAGCATAGTTTTCTGCAATGGAAACTTAGAGGATTATTCAGAGTCTTATGGAAAGAATATTGACCTTCACTAAATGTGAATTGAGTTGTGAGAACAACCTTTAGAGCCCTGTTGACACCAGATTTTTCTTACTCAATTTCACAATTCCTTTTTAGAAAAGTGTTTCTCCTGGTTTCGTAATGTAAAACGTGTATTTTTCTCATGTCCTACTAAATACCTTCTCATAATATCTGTTCATTTTTAATATTCATGTAATGCACATTTCCAGTTATTTCATAAACCTTGCCAGCATGTGATATGGTGTTACTACTCATAAAACTAAGGCGGACTTCATTATATTTTAGTTCAGGATAGTTATCAGGGGAACACTGCCTGATTTAGAAGAAAGAAAACATGCCTTCTTTGTACATTAGAATGTTATCAACTTATGATACCTAAATAAACTTTACTAGAGTGAAGAAGTTTACTACATACCCATAAAACGGACCCGTTGCTGAAGCTCCTAATGTTTGTTTGACATTTTACAGCTGATGGGAAAGGATACTAAAAGGCAATTATGTGGTTGAAATGGACTTTCATAGTTTACAGACAAATTTAAGATAAACATTCAAAGCAGACTCTGGATTTTGTATATGAAAACGCACCAGCAACCCATTTGAAACATATTCTTATAAAATCCAGTCAGGGTAATATCATCGCATCTAAATTATATTAATACTATTGTTTTCATTTAGCTTGTTTTTGAATACAAGGTGGTCAAATCAATTTGATCTGCTCCTTACCAAAGTTATAGAGCTCATTATTAGTGCTAATAAATGACTATCACCATGCAGCAAAATTTAGTCCAGCACATGGAATACAGAAGTACCATAGGGAAACAAGAGTCAGAAGAGCCATATATTCCCCCATTGTGCTTTTCTACGACTCTGATGTACAGGCTGTACTGAAGTTAACAAAACAAACTTCATGTCTGAAACAAGGTTGCAAGCACCACAAAGGAATGTGTTAACCACCAGCTCACTGGCCTCCATCGTCCTTTCCCTATCATCTCCACTTTAAAGAACCTTTTCATAATTTATTGTCTGGAAGGTAAAATATTTAATGCTAATGTATTCAGGAATAGTATGCAGGAGGCTCCTATGTTCAACAATCCATTTCTTGCCTTATCTGACAAAAGCATTTTGACTATTTCATAATAACAAATTCACACATTAAATCCCTGGAAGAAGATATTTGTTTTAATTAAGAAGCTGTTGATTAATTTAACCCTGTAAATAGTACATGATATTTAGCTATCATTAAACTGAGAAATACCTAAGATTAATTGACATGGCATCTTTTAAGAACTTTCTACTAAAAACTTTTAAGAATTTGTGTTCAGTGGTTTCTGTCATGATAACAGAGATGCATACTTTCTTCATTAAACAACTGGAATCTCAGAGCAGTTGCCTTTGAGAAGAAAGGTGCCTCTGCCTCCTTTCTGAGATGCACCAGGACATGTTTGATTTACTCTCTAGAGAAGCTGTCTGCAACAGCCTACAGCACAGCGCCTGACTTGCTGTCACAAATCTATTAGGTATCCTGAAATTCAGCGTAGCTTGGCTTCTCAATTTATTCAATTGGCATGGCATTTTTAATTGTGTTCTCACCTCATGTACTTAATTTATTTTTGGGAATAGAACTTGTTTCAAACCTTGGCTTGAGGATTCCAATGAAAGATTTCTTAGAGTGTTGGATGACTAGCTGTAAATTAGACTAGCTGGTTTCTTAGAGTACTTCATGACGTGCGATGGCTAAGAAACACATGTATCAATAAAACTTTTTAATTCTCATTATATTAGTGACTATATCTACTGAGGACAGAATTATGAAAAGCACCGTTGTTTTCATATGTATAAGGAGCTGTACTTCAGCTGGCTGCTAAATATAACTAGCTAAACCCAAGGTCCATCACTTTTGCTCTGAATACATCCTTACTTCCCAAGGAGTCAATTAAGCCAATGGAACCATTCACAGAATAAGGATATTGGAATTCAGCCTCTAAATCAGTCTGCTAACCAGTTAAATTGTGCTTACTTAGGAAATGGATAGAAAGTGATTCCAAGTTATAGCATAAATAGAGCAAAAGTGCTCTATAGCTAGACAGAAATCTCAGACTGCTATAGCAATTAGGGCAAGTTAAATCTCAGCTTCACTCCAGTTTCTAAGGATAGCTCTGGGCTATGTTGTAGCTGCATTATGTACAAGGTGGAGTTCTTCCTCCTCTCTTTCCCTGAAATAAAGCCGTGTTCTTCATTGAAAAAGATCTCTGACCTTGTGGAAGTTAGAAGCACAGCACCTTTAAGCCTCTAATTACATATTTGTCTCTTAAAAGGAAGCTAAATTTCTTTAGGACAGAATTTGTATATGCTTTTAACTTGCAAATAATAAAGACATTTCTTGTATATATATATATAAACCAACCAAAGCAGAAAAGGCCTTTGAGAGCTGGGCAGTTCTGGAAACAGCTTGGCATCGATTTAGTGGTAAATAAAGCTGATTAGGAATGTGAACCGAAGCACAGGTGCTAGGAGAAAAAGCACTTAATGCGATACATGTCAAATTGGTCCACAAAGGCCTTTGAGAACCACGCACTCCAGAAATAAGGGGCCTCAAAGCTTCCCATTGAGATGTCTTAAATTTCACCATAGTAAGAACTTGCGCTCTTACATATGTCTGTGTAATGACATAACATAGCCAGACCCCTAATATCACCTCACAGTGCATCCTGATCCTGATTACATGTGATGCTCTAGACTGTACTGGAGAAACAATGGCATGTGAAACCAGTACTCAAGGGAAGCCTTAAGCTTTTTAGCTATCATGAGTTACAAGCCCTTAAGTGGTTCTATGGTTTCCTCTCCAGGGCAATAACACAACCCCCCAAAAGGCTTCTGGCATTGCAGGCAAAAGCATGCGTGCACCTTTCTGGCCAGTGCCCAGCACTGCAAGGACAGCAGGGAATGCACAGCTCCTGCTATGGGATGCATCTGGTGAGGTGCAGAACTTGCATGGGGATTAACTCCACGCAAAATGCAGAAGGTATGGGAGTATTAGGCTGTTTTGTGAAACATGAAAGCCTTCAGAGTAAAAAGAAAGTAATGACCAAGAAACACACATTTTTCAAAGTTCAGCCCTGTATGAAGGCTGAAGGAAGTGTTTTGTACCAGTGTGCATTAAAAAATGCTCCGTAGATACTGTTCAGCCCAGTGATCCTTTGAGACACTAAGGTATGCCATTCATAGACTTGTGAACGCTAAGATAGAAGAGTAAATAGCAGAGGGCCAACGGTAACTTTGGGGATGGTGGTCTGTATGAAGGAACCAGGGAATAAAATACTTCCTGGCCTTCCTTCCATTGCTCTTTATTATTAGTCTCTTCCCTGGGTAGCTTATCACTGAGTCCTTTTTACATAAATACAATTACCAAGCTAAATCAAAACAGTATGGTAATGGAGATCTGTGGGATCCTTTCAAATGCAGTATGACAGCTTATATTTTATGACATAAGCTAATTAAAACATGCTTATTTTGTTTCTAGAACAACATGCATATTTGAACTCATTGAAATAAATTATTTCATGGACATAAACAAGGAGAGAATGGGAAACAAACTATCACATCACCAACCTACAGAAACATCGTATATACCCACTAACACAGTGTTTTCCAGGCAAATCCAAGCACATAAGCAGTTGGGCAGGGTGTAGAGCCACAATTTGGTTAACTCTTGAGAAATCCTTACAGTCAGCATTTGATGGTTAGCAGAAGTGTGAAAAGCCAGAGACTAAAGATGTTCTACATTTTCATAAGGAAGCTAAGTCACTGATTCTCTCAGTTGTTTAAGGTTCTTCAAGAAAAATCCATCAAAACTGGTCTTTCTAAAGCTGCCTGTTTATTCATGACTCTAGGATATATTTCCTTGAATCTCAGTACTCTACATTTCATGTCACTGAAGAGGTTACCAAACGAAGATTACTTCAGGCATCCAAAGCAAGCCTATTTTATATTTGGCAAAATAAAAGAATGAAAAACAGGTAAACAAAATTAACATTATTAATAAGCCTTGTTTTTTAAAAAACCTGCTTTGTATTTTTTTCATATCCAGGTAATAATTTGTTAGCCACAGATTTTACTCCAAAACTGGAAGTATTATGGATTTTTAATGAGGAAGCGAAAGGCTCCAATGTAAAGCAAAATAATATAACAACATTTTATAAAAGTATATACCTAATAAATTATATATATAGTACCATTATCAAAGTAGCAATATTTTTTCATATTCTCATAACTGTCTGATAAAGACCCAAATTTTGTACACAGTCTATTTCAGTTTCTCCATATGGTTTAAATGTAAGGCAAAAGGTCAAAACACAATCTTAAATATTTAAACTGGTCAATGACAGTCATACTGCCAATGAATTATCTCAAGTTTACTGTTAAATATGGATAGCCTTTGAGGTAACCTCAAGTACATGTCATGGCTTTCTAATGAGTTATTAACTTATTAAGCTATGAAATATTTCTGAATTTTAAGCAAGACTAAGGAGTAGGACCCAAGTAAAACAAATTAAAAGGATAATGATTATGCAACATCTTGAGATGTACCAGACAGTCACACTATGCATATATCAAAAAATACATTAATAAACTGAACATATTAATAAAAAGCTAAGACTGGCCCTTCAAGACCTCAACACTAATTGGAAAGGATTTAGACAGCACATCTTGAATAACTTCCATTAACAGTTTTGGGAAGTCACTTTCTGACTATCTAAAACTGGAATAACTTATTCTTAAACTATACAACTCATCTGCTGTATTATCATTTGAGAAAGATCAGTGAAACATCATTAAACAGTTTGAGTAATGAAGCAATTGTCTAATTGTCCCAACTTGAAGCTTATTTCTGATGAACCTAAATGATAAACCATGATCTGGTTTCAACATTTTAAGGACCACAGCTCAATTAAAAGCCAATGACTATCATCATCCCTGAAATAATTTACTTTGAACTCTGAAGAATTCATTCAGAAAGGCTAAGACTTAAACAGATTTTATTTTTAATGAAGAAGCAAGCTTCAGAGGCAGAAGTTGTGCCACCTACATGGATAGGAAGCCCCCACAACCCTTCACTAACTTTGTGATCTGCTACAGAGCCATCTTGATGACCAAAGAGAGACTACTGCAGTAGGAACAACGACCAGGCCTCCATTTGGCAGCTGACGAGTCACTTCTGGGTCTTTCAGCAGACAGTCTTTTTATAAAATCATGAGTACATACATGTGGATGTAGAGCCCATGTATCAGGAAGACAAAGAAAGGTTGGGGAGAGGAAGCCCTGTTGCTGGTGATAGAATCAACTAAACTGTGACACCAAGCAGCTATGAAAGGATCAGGCCCAAACCATTAGAAAAAGTTACCTTGAGGTGCTTATGATATCTGGTGCTTGAATTGCTCCCAGGTTGCACTTCATGGTTTCGATGAACTGTTGTGATTCCCTGATATTTGTATTCTCTGGGGTTTCATCCTGCCACCAGTTCAGAGATGTCTTTTCAAGGGAATCTCTTTTCAAGGCTTCTGCTCTGTTTTACTTCCTGCTTCTCTCCTCAGACCAGTGGAGTCAAACTTTTGGGCGCATACATGCCAACTACACAGAATGTGGCTGCAGCTCAGAATACAGAGAGAGGAAGAAGGAAGAAGATAATCCCAGATCAAACTCACCAGAGATAAAGACCAGGAGATGCTAAGTCTGACCCTAAACCTGAACGTTTAGTCACAGGAACTGCTATTCCAGAATGAGTCTGTCACAGCCCTCCTGCTGGAAGTTTTGAAGAATGAAGCCTATTCTGCACAATCCTGGGAGTAGCCATGAGCCCACAGTCAGCAGCTCTTACTTTCCAGTGTCAAGGATTAGAGCAAAAAAAATGTGTGCTTTTAAAACAGTGCTGCTTTGCTTCTTCAGGAGAGAAAACTCTTTACTTCCAATGACTGTCTGATGGATTGCATCAACAAGAAAACTGCAGTCAAAGTGGAAACAATCAGTGATCTTCTAAATGAAGGATTTATGACAATCAGAACTATTCACTGTATCTCTTTATATTGTTTACAAATACCTCAAGCTTAACTGTATCCTGCAAAATATGATATCCTCAAATACATTTTTGGAAATTAGTATCTACCACGTTCAGATGCTCGCTTGCATCCACAGCTATCAGAACTTAATCCACTCATACAGAATGCTGTGACCACGAGAAGAGAATAACACACTTAGGAATGACACAGGCACCGAGTAATTTCTGACCAATGCCATTCCTTCCGTGTACTTCTGAGTGTTTTTTCAAAGCCCTCTTTCTAAATCTAGCAAGAAACGCTAACAGCCCCAGAAGGATCGAATATTTCAGATCACCTCACACCATTTTCAAAGATGCAGGTTAGAAGAGCACTGTCGCAGGGCTGAGAGGACACTGCACTGCCCAGGGAGCACTCAGCCTAGCAAGTGCTCCTGCACACTGTGGATGAGAGCAGCACTTTGTGCTGAGGAATTGCATGGGGTCACAGGTTTGGCCACGGGCAATACAGCCCTCTGTAGTTGTTCACGAGCAACAGCCCTGCCATGCCAACAGCAGAAGGCCCCCTCGATTCAATGAAATCTGCATTAGGGCCCAGCACCACAGATTCAGCTATTCCCTTCAACCCCCCTGCAACACAAAGTGTATTACAAATCTGCTACAAGAATCATTTCATCCAACACAGATACGCAGAACTCTCAAGGGTGGAAAGTGGCAGCTGTTCAACACATTCACTCACAGAAACATCGCTCACCATCAGCATTTGCTTTGCTATTGTTACAGTTATGTTAACAGTGAAAAAGTCTGAAATATTCGTTTGCTTTTCAGAAACAATCCTATAATGGCATTATTTTGCCACAAATAACGCTTTGAGAACAGCAGATTAATGAGTAAAACAAGTGGTTAAAGATATCTTTTAAATATCACTCCTTTCTCTACTCGTTTTATAGCTCAAGAGCCATGTGTCTCTCTTTAACATGTGATTTGCAATGTAATACTCCATGAGCTTCCATATCTGTCTTGTATAATAGTTTCAAATAAAATTTGGCTCTCTGTATATCTTAACCTTGGGAACAGGACTCTTAAAATCCTAGAGGCCAAATACCAATATCCCTATAGGATTATCATGCACATCTGCATTTCTGGAAAGATGATACTTTTTAAGGGAAAAGCTTTCAATTAAATGTTCCTCCAGAAACCATTGTTTTGCCTGCTTCTTGTTCTCCTGCTAAGGGGCACACCACAGGGCAAACCTCTGCCATACCACAATGTTACCCGATAGATGCCTTAAAGAATAAATATTTATCACAAGTTTTACTTTTATTTAAACCTCATTTAAATTTCTACAGGTGTTACAGCAATAGGACTGGAGGAACTCCCCTCTATTTCCATCTGACTTGATCTTACCCGGTCACTTGCAGGCAGGAAGCTGCTAGCAGACAGTCCATAGCATGAATGAAGCTGCAAAGGCTATAATTTGATCAGACGTTCAGATTTTTGCAGAGCTTTCAGCCAAAGTACTTCAGGCACTGAGAGCAAACACTGCAGGTTCAGATGTAAGAGCATTTCTGTTCTAATCAGTTTCTTGAAAGCTTCACCTTCGAGAAGGAAATTTCTTATTTTTGGTTTTGACAAGGTGATCTGTTTATTTTTGTTTGCTTATTTCCTTTCAGATAATTATGCAATGATTTTAATTTTTTTACTTATTTTGGTTGACTTTGGATGTTGAAATGGCCAAGGGGTTAATAGCTAAAATCCAGGATGAAAACTGAGAATTCTTACCAAGAATAAGTGGCTGGGCTTCTCTTGGAGAGCAAATATTCTGGTTTCAACAAGACACAAGCCCAAGAAAACTGTGTACTGACCACATGCTGTAGATTTTTTTTTGTTTGTGTTTTTGCTGAACTAAGAAAGGATGCACTCAGGGGAGAGATTAACAAACTGAGGCTACTCACAATGTTCACAATGTTTGTTATCCAAGTCACAGGGCAACAAAGAAAAAATGCCAGAAAATCCAAATATTCTAAAAAATTATTGATTTTATCTTATTTAGTGCTTCCTGAGCCTAGGAGGAGGTAAACTTGATTCTAAAAAAACAGGAATACTGAAAATACAGCCTCAGATGTGTGAATCATTTATCAAATACCATGTTTCCCTGTTTTTTTAAATTTAATTGTAAAGAGTACTAAAAATTAGAAACACTTTAAAAGTCAACATGTTTCATTTTCTTATCTTACTACAGTCACATAAACTTTTAAAAAAAGTTTTAAAGTAGTGCTTTCTTGTTTTGGTTCTTTTTCTTTTAGTCCAAGATCAAGATTACTTGATCTGTAGTCTACTTGGTCTGTAGTCTTGTGATGCCAGTAATTAGCACAACTAATCATGGTTCTGCTCCAGTGAGATGTTACACCAGAACATATTTCTGAGTCATACAGCAGATATAGAAAATAACAACAAAACCAAAACCAGCGGAAAGTTGGGACTTTCAAAAGCATTCAGCACTGGCCTAGTTTGATGCCCAATGAAATCAGAGAATAAAGCAAAAATAAAATAAAACCCCAAAACAATGTGATTGCAGCAGCCTAGAAATTGAGGCTGAAAGATTGGTGTGCTCTTATAAAAGGCAGTTGGCATGAAATACCACTGGACGATAAGCACAGTAGTGATCACCAAAGGCTGCACAACATCCCCAGCAGTATTGAGAACAGCATTGTTTTTGTCCTCTCTGTGAGAGTGCTCCCTGGAGAGGTTACACAATAGCTGAAATGTTCTTGTGACATGGAAATGGGACCTGGAATAAGTATTTGGCCATTCTGATTTCATGTGTTAGGGATGGTTTGAGCACACTGTGTCAGTGTTTAAAAAAAAAAAATAATAATAATAAAAATACTCCTCTCTCATCCTACAATACGTGTAAAATACAAAGAAGGGTCAATGGATGGATAACTACGCTGCTTTTGTTAAAATGAACAATAACAACAGCAAAGTTCCTAAAGTTGGAACACTAGACTCAGAAGCCCAGTCTATGAAAAAGGTTTGCCACTACAACAGTGTAGCTGCTTTGGCATTAGCTATTACTGGAGCTGCCACTCACCAGTAGAAGAGAAGTGCTTTTGTTGTTACAGCTTATACCTTTACCAAGCAAAATAGAAGACACTAGCCAAAGCTTTTTTTCTTTAAATTTTCCTGGTATAACCATGTCTATATTACGGCTTTTGCCAATACCCACATGCAGCCAAAAATCACACCTCCAACTGACATTACTATACTGGCAAGCGTTTCTAGCACTGGCCTTAAAGCAGTTATTTGTTCAGTCACTGCTTTCCGCAATCACCCCTCACCCTAAAAATACTGTATTTCTTCACAGGTAGAAAACTGGAAAAAAAGAATCTGTTAGCTTAGGTCTTGTTCAGCTGTTTCTTATATCAGGCAAGGACTTCTCTTTTTTACTGCACAAAAGTTAAATCCCCCCCTTGCAAAAAGAGAATAAAACATTCCTAAGGGTGGTGGGGGAATCTTTACCTGACAGGAGAACAAATAAACAAAAGTTAAGGTCAGCTCTTCCTCATCTTGCAACAAGGGCAGAGAAAGAACAGAATTCTCTCAATACTAAAGACTGCTGTTGCCATTCTCTACATACCAAAGTGAATAGACTCCATCAGCTTTAAAAGTTGTTTCTGTTCCCAGTTCTGCGTCTGACTTCCCAGCTACAGCAGATTCTTCCATAAACAAAAAGTTGAACAATATTCACTCTCAAAGCTCTTACAAAAAGTAGTACTTTCAAGGGGATGCAATTAGTCCTAAAACAGGTGGTGAAGGGACAGAGAAAGGAGAGGAACATTTTTGCACAAAACCTCTAGCTGCCCTGCAGGAGAAGAGCATTTTCACATGATTTGTCTTGTTCCGATATTATGAAAAACAACTATGTTTTGAAGCACATTTGTTTTCAATACTTGCAATATTTTTTTGTGTGTGAAAAAATTATCAAAATGATGGCTTTAAACATTGTATGGGAAAACAGAGCCCAAAGTGTTTCATTTTACTTCTAAAGCAGCAGTACAATATTTTCTTAAAGTCCTCCACCTCTCCAAGCCATTTCCTGTGGTTTGTCCTAAAATTTACCCTTGTCAGCCTAAACAGTAGTGTCAACTATGCATGAAGAATCAGCCTGCTTTTGGACTGAAAACAACTGTAGCCTTTTAAAATGTCATGCCTGCAGCATCACTGGAGAAGCCAAAACCTACGTGGATCTAGAGACAGAATTTGCTTCTCTTTCTTCAGGTTGGTCCTTTTCCCAAGCTAAGGGTCAAACAAGTCAGTTTGGGAAACACCATATTTTTTCTGCCTCTGCTGCTTCTGTTCTGCACACATTCAAATATTAAGTAGAGACTGAAGATACACAGTGGATTTGGCCTGACATTAAATTAAACAAAATTTTCCCTGTCTAGCAAAGCCTGTAGAAATTAGTTGCAACTGCACCTGGATGTGGAATACTGTATTAGTATTAGGGAAATTTCCACATCATACGCTGGTTTAATGCATTACTGGCACATACAACCTGTAAAATTCAGATGTGGATACAGATCCATATTTAGGGTTCGGTGTTGAGCTCCTCTCTAGTAAAAACTTATTCATTTTTGAGCACTTAATGATATTTTACTACTACAGAGCTCTGCCATGACTCTTTACAGGTTGGAAAAACCTGGACCTTTCATTGTGTGAGTAACTCCTAAGATTACCAAAGGAATGTCCTACAGTCCGCCCATCTGACGCAAGGAGAGTGACATCTGGACACGTCCAACTCAGCCTCATGCTGCCAAAAGCTTTTTCCTGCTTGGCTTGAAATGTAAGGACACTTGGAATCAAACACAAATGATCTCTTTCGATTTCATCCACAGTGACGTAAGGTAAGGACTGCTTGCAGCTTGAGCTTGACGGCACCCAGAGGAGTTGGTGCTCGCAGCATGTTGGTACTCAGGGCTACTCAGGTTCCCCTACACTGTTTCTTCAGCTCCGGGTTTTTCTCAAGTACTTGCTGCCAGCTGCACTGAACGGCATGCAGAAGAATAGTATGCAACAAACAGACATCATTAGAGAAGAGTTATTTTTCTTATTACAGAAAAGTTGAGAACTTTCACAATATCTTGAAACAGTGCTCAGAAATTACCTCTTCAGCCTGGAATCCATTCCTTCCTTAGGAACAAAACAACCCCAGCAATTACACGAAAAAGCCAAACTGACATAACTAAACCAAGAAAGCCTTTTATCTATTCACCTCACAAGGTTGTTTTCTTTTCTTTTTCTTTTTTTCTTTTTTAAACTACTTCTTAAAGGCTTGGGAAAAAAAAGCATTAGGTACTCTTTGCACATAGAACATTTATGACCTTGTTCAACTTCTTCAATATATTTCTTACTAATGCTTGCTGTATGAATGGATTCAGCCCAAGAAGTAGTAATATTGAGCTTTTTAATTGCTTTTCACAATTAAATGCTAATGCTTCAATCATTAACAATAATGCTGAACACCATGCTTTGGAGCACAATGTAAGCAATGTATTAAAAACAAATGCTTCACCAGATTCCTACCTTTTACTTTCTATAAGTAGTTCAGAATAGGAAGCCTAAAAATAAATAGCATTTATTGTCACTAGAGAAACTGCTACAGAAAATAGCAGCAAACAACTGGTAGCCATGATTATAACCTCCGCCCCTATAGCCTTCACAGAGTCTTTGCTTTTGCTGTTACTGTCTGTGTAAGGAGAGCAGAAGTGTCTGCTTCGGGGTGAGAGTTTTCTTGGAAATATTTACTATAATGAGGGAATTTTCTGTTCTTTTTCTTTTAATCACAACACTGTCCAGTTCTGAGACCTGAATTGATGTAAAAAAAAATCCAGATGACATTTCAAGGAATTTAATAATCCAATGCCTTATTGCACTACCTGGAGTGTGTTTCACATATTAAAATTATTGGCACCCAGCCTTGTTATGGCAAAACTAGCTGACACCGCACTTGGTTACAGCCGTTGCCACAACAGTAGTTATTTGGCAAGTGATGTGAAAGAGGACAAAGTGCTGTTGCGAACTTACACCAAGCTTTTACGCATTGTAGCTCTAGTTCATAAAGAGAAAAAAAAAGAAAAGAAAGGCCTTATTTTTTCCAAGGCAACCACAATGCAATGCTAAGTGAAGGTGTTTGACAAAAGAAGACAAAACCATCTTAGATTGACAGGCTATGAAAACCACAGGAGATGGAGAAAAAGAGCAATTGTCCAGCAAGAAACACAGCTCAAATTTTGGGAAGTCAAGGTGGGGTAAATTAGAAAAAACAAGGACAAGGAGCTCCTGGACATTCAAACTGGCCCTTTTACCCATAAAGTAGCAGCAGACATCAATGGCAACCTTGTGGAAAGCACTAAAGTAGATCACATTGAAAAAGGCAAGTTGTGTTTGGATGGGACAGTCTGATGCAGACTGGCAACTTTTGAAAATCAAGTCCTCGTGACAGTGGTGAAGAGACCCAGGTCTTCATGATTTCCCAATGAGTCTATGCACATCACAGAGGGAAAAGTTTTACCTTTGACTACAATGCTTGCATCTCTTTTTTTTTTCTTTTTTTTTTTTTTCTTTTTTTTTTCCCCCTCTAGAAAGAAGCTGGAGAGCTTGCCTTGCCACACAGATGGTTTCTCATTAAAATAATCAACAACAGTGTTGGAACTCTGCTCCTTGAAAGAAGGCTTGTCTCTGTGCCCATGTGAGCCAACAGAGGAAAAATCAGCTGCTACATATTAAGGAAAAAGTAACACACTCAAACAAACAAAAAAAAACAACCATAACAAAACAAAAGGAAAAAGAAACTTCATCCAATATTTAATTGTAAAAACATGGTGGGAGGGAAAAAGAACTCAAGAGAAGCTCCAGCACTTTTTGCAGCTAAAACAGCCATTTTGCAGTGTGTGACAAAAATCCTGGTTAGTGCAGAGAAGTGTTCTCAAGACTTCTAAATCAATTTAGTGATGCTGATGGCTGTTTTGCCATAACATAATGTTCTCTGTCAGCATTCCCATCTAATCATGCTTTATGACCTACCATTGGGTCTGATGTCCATGGTTCTGAGACTCACAGTATGCGTTAATCCAAAAATGCAAAATTCAACAAGAGAAAATGGCTAAACATTTGACATATGTGAGAATTAACTCATAGGTCAATAACTCAAAGGTCCTCATACACAGAGAACTCATCCACCATGGGGTGTCCAAGATGCAAAAGGGATTTCCTCTTGCAAAAGCAAGGTATCTCACATGCTTACTTTTGACAAAGGCTGATTTGCGTGGTAGTTAAAGGAACATAAAATGTACAATCTACACTTATCACATGACAAATAATTTATAGAAAAGCAGGAATGGATTTTTTTTCTCTTAATTTGCGCTAACAGTAGTTATTAGCATCCCACATGCAAGAAGTATAATATTTACTTACTTCCAACATGTGAGAAGAGACTAGAATACATTTTAAAATATTTTTTCCCTCCTTCTCTTTTATTCCCCACTTACTACTTAAATATGTAACTGCAGTGCTTTTCCACACACAGCATTGCACTACATATCCATGAAAAGTGCAAAGTGAAACTGAATATAAACAGAAAGTGACTGATCTCATTTCACTGAGCAAGAGGGTTGAAGGCCAGAAAGGAAATAAATTGCTTTAAGGGTGGGATGTTAAGCAAATATTTACACAATTTTCCAGTTTTTATCAAACATAAAATATAATCTAATAATCATCTAAGGAATGTTTTGAGAACATTTTCCCTTAAGTATTACTCAACATTTAGACATGGATGATCAAAAAGTGGAGACCCACTCCCACTAAGCATACAGCAGTATTTATCTCAAGTTCTCCCTAGTAGGAAAGATTATAAGGATTAGGTTTCAAGCTTGTGCAATTGCCTTTAGACAAACACAACAATAAAAAATAAACTACTATTCCCCTGATGCTGTTAGAAAAATAACAAAACATTAATGACAATTAAGACTGAAATAGAAGACGAGCCAAAGTAAGTAACGACACAGGACAAAGAGGCCTCCTTGAAAGATGCATTAGCATGAAAGTCATCAAATAGAGGGGTGGTGGTTTTTCATGAGGAGAGGCATTCTGTGGTGCCACTTCTCAGCTACCTTCCCACACACAAGTCCATTCCTTTAAATGATGATTACAAATTCTCAGAGTTTGCATCAAAGAAACACTTTCAGTGGGTTTCAAACTAAAACTAATCTCAGAACTTGACAGTTTAGAGAGTAGGGTCAGGTTTAATAAGTCCTTCTAATCAACTTCTATTATCCACAACAGTATTTTCCTTTACACTTTGTATGTAATTGAGCCACTGGAACAAGAGGGTAAAACAGAAACCCCAGAAGCTAGTCCCTTCGTTTTTTTCAGATTTTTTATCTGGTATGCTGTGCACCTGCTCCTTCTACGTGATTCAAAAAATGAGCATTTGGGCACAAGCTTTTCCATTGATTTCAACAGACATGGAATTTTAAGCATACAAAAATTACTGCCTGAAATGCAGAAGACAGAAGCTCTGCAACACTGCCTTTCCTATGGATGCACTCAATGTTCTCTACCCCACCTACATCTTTCCAGTACGTATCTCTGAAACAGCTTCCTTAGGTGGCTGCTAATACAAAACATTGTTAATGTGCTTAATGTAGTTTATTATAAAACAATTCCACAGTATGATTAACATCATATGTATCGTATTATTCTAAATATCCCATCTTATTCCAGAGATAACACTGGGAATTTACTAAGCAACCACTGTACTTGTGAAAAATTCCTGCTTGAAGAATTAAAAATGGCTCATCACTTAGAGTCCTCAAAGAGGAATCATCTGAAAGAACTGGCATGTGGGAGTTCAATTTTCCCACTGCTTGGTCATAAAGCTTTATTATATCATAACAATTGAAAGACAACTGTTAAAATACAACCAAGTGCACCAGCCCAAGAGGTATTTTGTAATGAATACAGCCCATGAAGAGGATGTTCTACAGCATCATTACCACCTATCTCATTCAAAACTCCATTTTACCCTAATTTTCAACACGTGACTGCTAAAAGCAGCATCTTGTCTGTGGATGTTTTGAAAAAATACAGTTCAAATTCACACTCTTCTTGTCTATTTAATTAAAAGCTGAACAGCAAAATAATGGAATTTCAAAGGATTACAACTGCATCTGTGGTAAGGAAGTTATTACGCACTGTGTGCATTCCTAGATTATCTTTATGGCTTTCCCCATTCAAGTTCTATAGTAAACTACATTTAGTCAGGAGAAGTATCTGTCTATCTAAGCCTCCTAGTCTATGTATCTCACCTCCGTACCTTCTCTGAACAAGAAAATACATACCAGCACTGTGATAGTAAGCAATCAAGTAAGGATATATTTATTTAAGGAATCCTAAAGTACTTAAAAAAATGTTTTTATTGTTTGCTGGTTGACAGCAGCCAGCAATAATGCATCTCAATCCACAGTAAACATAGTAACATAATTTTTGACAAGAGCAGCAAAGAGAGTTTCATAGGAAAGAAATAGTTGCATAGGCTAGGCGCATAAAATTTAATATTACTGGTCCTATATATATACACTTCATCATATTTCCAGAGGTGCATTAATTGTATTTGTTGAACCAAGTCAAATATACTTTTCTATCTGCAAAGCACCAAAAACGTCACTCAAGGAAAGATGAGCAATGTTAACTGTAGGCCTCAAAATTATTTTATGTGAAGAAGATAAGAAAGAATTGATACCTCTCTTTTTTCGTATCTATGTTCAGTAGCTAAGGAGATCAGGTACGCGTTTGGTAATGGACTGTTATGGGAAATCAAATACCTCATACTCCTCTAAGTTTAAATTCTTCCCATGCTTCTCTTTCACCCCTTTTAAATCCATTTAAGCCATGACTCCAAATCAGGACAGGCACTGCTACCAGTCAGCCCATCATTCTCAAACTCTCATCATGTTGTCATGTGAGGACCGTGTACAGATTAATTAAAGGCATTTGCCCTTGGAATACTTTACTGAGATATGGAACATTATCCTCATTTTAGAGATGCATAGAAACAGATGTGTCCACAGATACTCAAGATATACTCAAGACAAAACTCGGATTCAAATGCTAGTGCTCAAATTTCTGATTGTTTTTCCTGGATTGGGATGGAGGAAAAAAATCTCAATACCTTTGCAAGATTAGAAACGTGTTAGTGACAAAAAGTATCTCAAAATCATAAGGCAATATATAATGAAGCATACAGAAATACACGAACGTTTAATATTCAACTTATATGAAATACAGATATGAAAGGTCTATAAAAAGGCCACAGGTACCTGAGTCATTTTATTTTAAATATTTTAACTGTGAAATTATAGTGTACTTGGAAAGTATAAATAAAGGCTCATAAAATTAGATCTTTCATCTTCTCATCCTTCATAGTCTTGAAATTCTTTCTACCTAAAATTGGTGGCAATACAAAAACATCTTAGTAAATAAATGTCATTTTTTTCTGTCTATCCACAGAATTTTAAAAAACAAACAAACAAAAAACCCCACAATATAATTAGCTTGCTTGCTTTTGAAACCAATTTAAAGAACCAAAAATCAATGTCTTCATATCTGTAATACTAACTGGGAAGTGAACATACACATTATTGGTACGTAGACTTTTTTTACTTGATAGGTGCAAATTGTTTCTCCAAAATGGAGATGCAGGGTATGGAAGTCTGGCTTTCATGTAAATGGATTGGATTCTTAGTTGCTATAAATAAAGATACTTCCATGGGAGTCATTGGAGACCCACCAACCCCTGCCACACTGTGTTCTCACACTGCCTACTTGAGGCTCTTGGGCATGCAGTGGAAGCAGAAGCTACAGGTATGGCCAAGGTGCAAGATCAGACAGCAGAGAGACAGCATCACAGAGTACTCAGCCACGTTCAAAAGCAGCCCACAAGCTAAAGTGCGACCTGAATCCTCCAATAAATGCCTTACGTCCTGCGTTTCTGCAGCACAAGCTGTGAAGTAAAACAGTAACGCTGACATTACTGTTTTAATTTTCATATAGAATTCTGTTCTCTTCCACCTCTTTAAAAGCTTCTAACAAACTATAAGATTTTCCTTATCAGTGACTTTTCAATGTACTTTGCTGGCTATTTCTTTTGGCACTCGCCAGGGGTATTTTGGGAAAATTGAAATCTCAAGCGGTCTCCTTTCATTTTAGCTCACACACACAAACTCTACCTCTTGAATAAGACTGGATTTTGCTATTGTTTGTTTTCTTCTGCTTAAGTACTGCTGGCAATAAAACAAAATTTACAGGCAGGTAACCTCTTTCCTCCAAAGTCTTGAAATCACTGAACATACTCATATTTAATAGCTCGGACTCATTTCTCCAAATTTTTTCCACTGTAATAAGAGGGTCTTTATGTTTGAGAGATGTCTTCACAAAAGCCTGCAGTACTGGATATTCTGATACAGAGTGATTATGAAACCCCCTTTTGTTCTCATAACTTCATGATGTATATCTATAACTCTTCCTTGTTTGTGAAGATAAGACCAGCCTTGTCTCTCTAAATGCCATTTCAAAGGAAGATTCACAGTTGTTTGACTTTTGATCTATGTAGCAACTAGCTCGACCACCTGCACTGGGTTCGAGCAGTTACTGAGCTTGCTTTGTACCATCCTATGAACACAGCAGGCCTTTCAAATCAGAAAGAGCTGATGTGTGAATACACTAATTTACAATGTAAATACAGGGTCAAACAATATGGGCATCTTTAATGACCAAATGTGTAAAGTACATATATTGTTTACTGATTATATCATTAAATAAAACAGATGGCTCGTATTCTCCATCCACCTACAGTGGATTAAAACACAATGGTGTAATAGTCTGGTAAACTGTTAACGTGAAACATTGCTTTGTACTGGTGTAGAAGTATAAATAGCTGTTCACAAATGAGGAACGAAGCTCCACTACCACTAAGAGTAATTAGTTTAAGGCTGTACTGAAAGAATGTTACCTTCACAATCAACAAGTGTGTACCATTCACACTGAAAACTGCATTTGAAAATATACAGCAGTGACAAAAACCAGCAAGGAAGTTTCTCTGCATGGATAAAGTAGACCATGTGCTTCTCACCACCTACACAAGATCGAGCACACTTAGAATCACGTTTCTCAAGCAATTCTCTATTTATACGCAATACATACAGCCATAGTAAGCATGTCATAGAAGCTTATAGAAACATAAAGAATTTCTACCAGGAGGAAGGCAGGCAGTTGGTGCAAAAATAATATTAGAAAGCATTTTGGAAGCATATTCAAGAAGAAAAATATCTGTTAGTATTTTAAACTATCAGCAGATCTACAGAATAGGTAAATATTTTGCTCAAATTTGCAAATGTTACGCAAACCTTCCAGATTATAGTTTAGTTAATATAGCAAAGTCCAAGCTAAACAAAAGTTTTTTAATAATAAACGCTAAATAGTGAGTTCCTGCATGCCACAGTTAATGCTCATGGAAAAACATTAATATTTGCAGAAGGCATACAGGTTGCTGAAAAACAATTCTGTTACATTTTTAAACTAGAAAGTACTAATGCTTCTTGCATACACAATTATGTACATCAACAGTTCTTTAGAACATGCAGTTGGACAACATTTGAAGCAAAATAATGTGCTCATGCATAAATCGCTATAATAGATGAATCAAAACCTGCAACACAGAGACCCGTTGCTCTGTGTCATTTTGAACACATTCATTTTGAGAGACTACCTCATGAAATTTCCAGTAGCAGAGATTGCCTAACTTACTAAAATAATACTAACAAATCATAGCTCTTGACTATTCAAATCCCTTGAATATTTTTTCAAGTCTTCAAAGAAAACAACTAATAAACTGATCTTAAAATTTGAATAATAATCACAAATCTAAAAGCATTAATCTAAAAGCATCAGTTTCAAAAGATGTTCCTTTATATTATTCTAGATATATCTGAAACAATTTCATTGTTTTTTAAACCAGTTACCTTAGAAATACACAAATACTATAGAGAACGTAAATTTCACTGTATATGAGCTTTTGCTTGCCATTTTCATTTCATTCAATTTCCAAACTAGCTTTTCTTTAGCTTCTTGATTAGCTTTGAACATCCCATATTAGTTAAAATTTAAGAGCCAGTAAAGTTTAGCAAATGTTCATCTTTCTTACTGTTAAGCAGACTAAACAATCTCTAATTGTAAGACCACACATTCTAATTCATGACTTTGTTATTCTTTTGGCAGATGCTCAGCAGGTTAGCAATGTGTGAACATTTATTTTGCAGAGTTTTAACTGTCCAGTACAACATCAGTACATGGCACACAAGGACACAAATTCTCCTTCAGTTTTGGACTTGTCCCCCAGCAGTGCTAACTTATCTGCAGCAGACTCTAAATGATTCTGCTTTTCCTTAGCTGTTGATGTCTCACTCATCATTTATGGCCTTCTTTGTAAAACGACAACATCAAACTCCACCAAACTCAATAAACTTTGCTCAAACAAACAAAAAATCTTCCTTCAGTACTAGGGCTACAGATGACCAAAATATTCACAAATGTGATTTGTGAGTTCAGTTTCAGTTAAGTAGACTTTGTGGTGGAATGTTAGTTATTATCTTGAACAAAAATTCCACTTAGCAAATCCAAAATTTTCCTTTGTTGCAGATGTTGATCATTTAACCTCCTATGTCTCCTGAGGGTAGTCAAAACTCTGACCTCTTAGCAAAAGCTGGATTGAGGACGATCTAATCTAGAAGGTGAGTTAATAAGGACAAGATCTTGATATGATGACAGTTTTAAATCAGTTTGATGTCTTTTTCTTTAAAGACAAATTCCTTTGTGTGTAATTAGAATCACACTGGAAAGATGGATTATTATTATTATTTTTTCCGAAGAGAAATTCTATCACAATTTCTACTGAATGTGGGAAGAAAAGTGGCAATTGCTACTGGAAATCAAACCCAGAATGCAAAAAAGTGCTTCTTCACCTGATAAAGACTAACAAAGATTCCTGCAGAGAACTGCTAGGTGGCTAGGTAGGCAAAACAATTCCCATTCCCACCATTTGTCTCCAAATACCAGATTGGTCCGAAACATTAGTCTGTATATGGGAAAGGAGCAAGAAGTA
The DNA here is from genome assembly GCF_905368555.1 of Meleagris gallopavo. Taxonomy (NCBI): domain Eukaryota; kingdom Metazoa; phylum Chordata; class Aves; order Galliformes; family Phasianidae; genus Meleagris; species Meleagris gallopavo. The sequence continues at coordinate 26,239,998 of NC_139411.1, read as the reverse complement.
AGTTAAACAGAAACTCTGACATTTGTTTGACAACATTATTACCTTTTTCTTAAAACATTTAGAAATGCCGCGATATGTTTAACTTCTGTATTTTGTCAATCTTGTTTAAGTTTCAAATACTACTTTTATTCAGCTGAGCGCACAGTCTACTTTTCATTCAGAAACACATCATGAGTTTTATTTTGGAGTCTGTATTTGCAAAGCTCACTGATACCTATGCACATAGCTGCTCTTTTGAGAGTTTCTAGGATTTGCCTTTTAGAATACTATCCAGTTCTCCCATTTTTGCATTTCCAAATCCTAACAGAAGCCTGCCTTGATGAAAACTTGAAAATATAATTTAGTTTTGTACACTGTTATTCGTGCTCTTTAATTCCTTGGTAGTGCAGCAGAGATCTCTTTCTGCAGCACAAGTCATGGCCTTAACAAGCAAGGCTATGACAGCTTACAAAAATCTCAAACGCACCAGTATGTAAAAGCTGTCTACCCAGGAAGATAGACTTGGGCTAAACATTAGGGAAAACTTGGAAGAGCTTGACTAAGGAGAGGAAGAACGTTCATCAGTTGGAGAAGAGGCCAGAAGAATATCTGTCAGGATTGATACAGAGATAGCCAGTTTTCTCTTAGCACAAAGAAATGAAATTTTTAGAGATCACTCCCAAGATGATTGTATTTCTTTTTTTGGCAAGTTTGTAGACTAAAGTGAAATTACCCATGTGGCAGGACAATCATGCAAATCTTTGGTGAGAAAACACTAAATTTAGAAATTTACAGCTTAATTTACTTGTAGTAAATGGAATACATAAAATCTGGCATATATTGCTCTTTGACAGTTATAGTGTGAGTATCTTAAGAACATGAACTTCAATTTACTGCTGGCCTTATGAAGCTTGACTTCTCTGATTTCTGAAGAGTTGTCACCAATTACTTCAGCAATTACCAATGTCAGCTTTGGCTAACAGGTTCCCTGCTTCATATAAACAATCTGACCACATTCAAAATATTTTCAACACTTTCACTCTTCCTGAATTTTGTGTCAGAGAGAACTCATCCAATTGGAAACTGCTTGTAACTGCTGTAAGTACGCACTGCACTGATTATGCTGATACAAGACTTGCCTTCTCATGAAAGCATGTCACAGGACATCTATTGTGGTTCAGACATGTCAACCCTGACTGTGAAATGCCTTTTGTTTCACTCATGACACAAAGTACTGTAAACCTTTTTAGGCTGTAGTTGCTTAATGATAGTCAACATATCTCAATACAGAGAACAATCACAAAGGGTTACATGATATTTAACCCATCATGATGCTTTACATTCTTGGTATACGCAGTATAAGGCTAACTTGGATAATTATCCATTGGGACCTTGCTTTTCCTGCAGAAACACAACTGTGCTTAAGATAATGTTCTTTCCAGCTGTTCAGCTGGACACAAGCAGAGAGAAGGAGGGGCAAATGCAATAGTAATTCCAGATGATAGAAAAGAGGGAATGGCGAGGGCAGAACAAAGGCTATTGTACATTTTAAAAGAAATGAAAAAAGAGAATTAGAAATACTGTCTGAAGAATGCAGAGAGTCGTGCTCATAATGGACTTAGTGTAGGCAGTCTGACACATGGATAAAGCTTTCCAGAAATGTGAAAAATAAAACAAGGCTACAAAATAAATGCTTCTATCTCAGTCAATGAAAGACATATTCTTCTAAGATTGTGTTTAGGCATAAGGAGATTAAAGCACGGTCTCTATTTTATCCTATTCATTGAAGTTATTAAAATGTGAAGATCAATCATTATGCTCCTTTTCTTTTTCCAGGTCTAAAGTAAACTTAACTCTGAATCACTCAGGCTGCTGGAGCTGAAGGTTTGCAAAGGATAAAGTGGCATTAAACTAATCATAGCTACATGTTTTAAGTGTTGAAGTTATTCCTTTGCTATGAGACATTCGGTATTTCAGTATAGTTCTTGGTATTCTCCAGGTATAACGCTTACTGTAGCTTTGGTGGCTATGGAACAGCTTAAAAGACTGCTACACCTTCCATGGAACATGAACAGCAAATATTTCTGACACCAAATGAAAATAAATACTAATTTTTCAGAAGCATTTTGGAAACAGTATACAGAACACTATCCAAGAAAGATGAACAACATTTAGAAAATGGCTCATAAATGATTATTCAAGACAAAAAAAAAAAAAAAAAGCAGCATTTTACTCATAGATAAATACATCCTACCTACACTGAGAACAGGCAACTCGCAGTGTCGTATGCTATTTTAAAATTCTTGCTATTTAGACCTAGAGGTACATTTAATCTTTTTTGGTCAGACTACTAATAATGAGAATGCTTACTCTTGGGAATTTTGCTGATACATTTACATTTCCAGATGTTTTGTCTAACATTTCAACAAAAACAAGTTTTTGTTGTTGTTGTTGTTGTTGTTTTAAGTCAGAAGCAAAGTGAAGAACAACCAAGTACTAATTAATGCCAAGGAAGTGTATGTTCCCAGTCCAAAGACTATCTTACGATTAACAGTACCACAACAGCTTAACAGTTTTCTGATGAAAAGATTTAACACTTGTGATGTTAGCTGCATACTAAAACACAAACACGTACAATGCTTTAATAATAAAATAATTATTTTAAATGGTTACAAGTAGAAATTGTTTTGTTGTTTTTTTTAAAAGTCCTTTCACTGAGAGTAAGCTCTAAAATGCTCGGTGTATATTTTACAATTCCCTTTCAACAATATAAGTATTATGGACAGGGTTGCTCTGTAATAGGCCTTGGCCAGGAGAACTGTAAAAGCAGTACTGGCCCAAGAGATGACACAGAATTATTCTGCTACTCACTCATCCCTTATTCAGTGCTCCTAAAGTTAAGAGAACTGCTTCTCTGTTTTAAGTTAACCATATGCTTAAATATTTTCCTGATTCAAGGTCTAAATTACTGAAGTAAACAGTTGCAGCTGTAAATATTTAACGTGGAACAGACATGTTGCAAAAGGATTTACCATTCAATCATTTTTCACTATAGAAATGCATCTTGAAGTAAAAATAGAAATACAGTTTTGTACCAAAAAGATGCTGAAACAATTTCTACTCAAACTTCTTTTGGCTTGAGACCAAATATGCAAAGTTCCTGCTGGAAAGAGTAATTCCTCTATTAGCATGAAAACAAGGCAAATTTAACTGTATGTTAAACTTCAGTGGTTGTGGTGTGGTGTGACTGATATTGAGATAAGCCTTAGCTCAGAAATAGAAAATATGTAGGATGGAAACAGAGATCAGTAAGGAAATAGGGAAACAGCGATAACACTCAGTACTGGTTTCAGTTTGTTTTAACAGGGAGATAACAGGGTAATCCTCTACGTATTGAAATGTGGGCTTTGTGTTCAAGGAAGAAGACAGAAGGGACCATAATTAACTCTTCATGTTTCCAGGAGAGTGAGTAAGCAAGTAAAATAATTATTGTGCATCAAATGCTAAATGGTCATACCACCAAATTAAAGGGTAGAGGCAGAGTACTTGGCACTCTAAAGTTAATTCTAAAACATTCATGTTTTGTGCTTAGGACCAGAGGCAGTGGGCAAAAGTGGGATGATGGGAAATATCCATTTGATACCTGAAAAAATTGCTTATTTCAATATTATTCGAATAGACTGTTCAGAGGTGTTTTGGTATCTCCATCCACGGAGGTGTTCAACACTTGACTGGAGAAGTCACTGAGCATTCTGCTCTAATTAGACCTGTTTTGAGCAGGAGGCTGGACTAGATAACCTCAAGAGGTTCCCTCCAAATTCCCATATAACTCTATGAGATGCTGAATAATAACTGTGGGGTCTAGACTTCCTTGGAGATCAATAATACAAGGTAAATTTAACTAGAAGTAATGCAGGAAGTCAGACTGTTCGGAAAGAGTGAAGGAACTTGACTAGAACTAGCTTGGAGAGGTAGGTATTCCTTGTTTCTGGTTGTAGTCATACTGGTCGTGAACCTGTTGACAAGCCACATAATTTGTAACCTGACAGCTGAACACTTGCTGCTCCATTTCCATCAGCCAAAGATAATGCTTCTGTCCTACCTGAACTCAGTATTTAGACATTTTCATTAGAGCAGAAGTGTTCATGAGCTTTTCAAAGCATCATTGATAACTCAGAAATTATCTTCTAAGTCGTTCTGAAACTTGAAGATGAAAAGAGAATTTTTGGCATAAAAAGTTCCTGTTGAGCAAGACAGAATAAAATATTATTCTGGAGAGCAGTAGATATTATTCTATCACACTTTTCTGCAATTTGGAGGAAGGTAGAGAGTATTTATCTGCTAATGAGATAAGGATTCGGATCTACTGAAATTTTTATCTTGCTACTATCAGGTTTGTTTTTTACCTATGTGTGCCTTGGAGATTGTCCAATTTTTTATTATATTTTTTTAAAGCTCATATAGGCTGTTGGCTTAGGATCTGGGCAAACAACAGAAGATCTTTCAAAACATATTCTTTTTTGCTTCTTTCTAACACAGTGTGCACTCCCTAATTCACACTGGCATAGAGGTCAAAAGATACGTGTTTGAGGTGGCAACATTACACCAAAGATGGCATTTTCTTATCTTAAAATCTATTATTTGAAAATTCTGTAATGAAAGTAAGCCGAGCTTCTGTTATTATCTCACTGTTCTAAAGAGGAGTCATAAAATATCAGGTTGTCCTCCAGCTCTAGATTCATGTAAGAGGAAATGATCAATGTTTTGACATTATCAACATGCTGATATTATCCCAGTAATGAGGTGCTTTAAGTAGAACATTCCAGTTTAGAGTTATTTCAGTAGGGTTTTATTTTTTTACAGAAAAGAAAAAAAGAATATTAGAAGTATTTCCAAGTAAGAATATTTTAAAAAGCTTGTCAGAAAAATCTCCTTACCTATATACATAAAATACCAGGAGATAAAGTCCAGTACATAAACCTGACTACTTTAAGTTGCTAGAGCACCAAAATGGGATTGGAAGACTTCTGCCTGTTCTCTCAGTGATCTCTTTAGGGACCTACAGTAGCTAATAGATTTTATCCCTACTTTCATTCCCTATCTCCACAGTTTTTATGCACAAAGACAAGGCTGGAGAACTTTGTTCTTTTTACAAAGGGAACAATTTAGCTCTCATTAAGAATCCTACCTATTTCAACATCTAGTCTCTTAATAAGTTTGGCCATACTCAGAAGGGATGTTGTTTTACCTTTCCCAGAGAGTAAAAATAGAAGTAGTTTGGTACTGATGAACACACTGTTAGTCTGGCATTCAACTTCAAGCATATCAGAAGATATATATTATGGAAGCAGTAACTAAGTTGAGCTACATTCAGCTTAACGTTACCTTTTCTGTATGATAATAATGTGAAGAATAGTCCTCCAGCATTTTTTCTTATTGGTTCCAGCAATTACGTGAAACATTGTGTAGTGGTTACTGAAGTATGCAAAATTAGGACAACACTGCCAATCTGTGCTAATTATTTTTCATACAGTTGTATTCATCTAATTTGAGCAGATTTCTTGGGCTTTGTATTTGATGATTATTCTTGTGACTAAACAACATTGGGATGATGCTGAGGCTGGAAAAACGCTTCTAGACAACAGTCATAGAGCAAATCAATTTCACCTTGGATCTATCTATTACATGTTTTTACAAAATATCCTGAGAATCTTCTCCTGCAAGCTGCATCTGTATCAAGGCATTTCATTTGACATGTTCACCTGAAAAGAGCCTAAATCCTAACCTTCCATTCATCCAGATGGGTGAGCCAGCTCAATATTCTAGTTGAAGAAAAAGGAACTCCAGTGCCTTTTTAACACACAGAAACATGCTATCTTGGTTTTTGACTGCATAATCCTTTTGTCTGAAAACAAGAACCCAAGTATATTTCAGAGAGATCATATTTTTCATGTGGTTTATGGAACACTTATAAACTGGGACTCCTAACTGTGATTCCCAAACACAAAACAAAGTCAAAGGTTACAGCATATGTTTTTGCTTTAGCTTCTCCAAATTACTTGCAAATGTATTCAAACACAGTATGAGGAGATACTTTATTTTATTGAAAACAACAGACTACAGGGTGCTGCAAAAAAGGCTGAGGTACCTCAAGCATAAACATGGAAAGAATACATTGGTTCAGAAACCCATAAATCCTTATTTGAATCTGCCAACCTGAAAGCCAAGTAAGGCTCGAAAAAACTATTTTTCCTAAATGCTATGTCTGATTAAGCCATACTATTAAATGACAGCTGAACTTTAACATTAATATGATATTATTTAAATAACTGCATGATTTTTTTTTTGCACTAAAATGATGAATGATTTTTGGACAGCTCAATTGACATAAAGCAAGAAACTCCTTTAATGAGATTTGACAAAATGGAGACATATGCAGAATATTCGTTACAGCTCATGTCGCAGGGTCCTTTCTGGGGAGACTTGGGTTGGGTTCTATCTTTTCTTTCTTTCTTTTTTTTTTTTTTATTTTAGTTTGATTGTCTACAGGCACTGAACCATCCCTTTCAATTGCCACTTTCTTTCTCCATGGATTTTGAATTTAGCTCTTGTCATTTACATATTATTCTTAATCAGAGAATTTTATATGTTAGTTTGGAGCTGCAATTGTAAGAAATCTGTGGAATGAAGGCATCAGGTCCAGTCCTTTCAACCTTTGTCAACTGGGTATACAAGCTACTAACAAAGACATTTGTCTGAAAAGACTTATGAAGAGATAAAGCTTGCGCTAAAGAACAACTTAATATATTCTGGTTTCGCTGTTTTCCAAGACAAGTGATAAATCTACAACTCTGCTAAAACTTACTCTAAAGTTAATTGCATTAAGCAAACATGCATTGTAAAAGCCCATGAGAAGAGTAATTTCATAGTGAACTCTTCTGAGGATGCTATATACTCCTTTAAAACTGTACGTTCATATCACCCAACAACATCACCTATTAGAGTGATGCACATCCTCATCAGGAAGATGAATAAGAATGCAGAACTATGGACATTACACCTGAGTGCTGCTTCACTGTGTATCCAGAGATGCCACTCAAAAAAACTCTCTGAGAAGGTAATGACATAATATTTAAGGCAGAGGGTAATCATAAGCGACTCCCACGATGCGATCCCACACAGATTTTTAGGATGTTGCAATTTTTCTCCCTCTGTATAATCTAGCTTTAATGCCACAGACAGTTTGCATAACATCTAAACCATGAAACAAACAGACTAAAAACGTGGAGTTGTACAACGTGTCTGCTCGATTGATTCAGACAGAACTGATCACCTTAACATTTTGTCTGTGTATAAATCTATATAGTTCCAAAAAAATTACAAGTTTCCTCACATACAATCTAAGAGGTTAAAGAAAAAAAAAAAAAGTGAAAATCCTGAAAATATTCAAGAAAAAGGAATGCGGGAAATGATCATCAAAAAAACTTAATTTTAGAACAGACCAAAAAAGCCCAAATACAAAGAAACAAAGATGAGAAATGATTGAGCAAGGGGTAATCCCTCAGGCTACAAAAAAATTCTTTCCATAGCTGTGACAAAGCCTTCCATCTAACCTGCCTGCTTCATTACCACAATTCATTTGAAGTAATTCTATATAGCAGCCCAAGTAAAAAAAGTCAGGTAAGTCAGCAAAATGTGGAGGATGAATTAAAAGTAAAGAGAAAGGATAGGGGGAAAGAGAGAATAAAAGCAAGAGTAGAAGTGTCCCTACCTTAGCCTTACCTTCGCAACATCCCTGTCAGTATCCTGGAGCTCTTTCCCAGGTTTGCATCTGTTTCTCTAAGCTGGGGAGAAAAAGAGCTCCATTAACATTAGATGTCACATGAATGCCATTTTGTACAAAAAATGCAGATTTCTTCCGTCTGTTTGCGGGCTTCAGTTTGAGCCTATAACAAACTCATTAAGTAAGAAAGCCACCAAAGTTCTGAAATTTGAAAAGGTTTTGTTTGGTTTTCACTTTCACAGAGCTGAAACCTATGGAAGATAAGACACTGAGGCAAATAAAGATAGATCAGGGTGAAGAGGAAAAGCCTTATGAATGATGTGTTGAGGGTAGATATGTTTGGAGCTTGATTATCCTTGAGGTCCCTTCCAACCCAAGCCATTCTAGACACTGTAAAGACTGCTATCTGTAATGGTAATTCCCATTGAGGTGCTCTATGTACATTATAGACATTAGGGAGTGTATCAAGGGATGAAGAAACAGCCATGTGCTGTGTTACTGATGCTTAAAGAAAGGAAACTAAACACATCTTTCACTGTTTTTCAAAGTTATCTGTTTAAAGAAAAAACAATAATACAGAACAGTGTCATTTTACTGATTCTGTGTTAAAAAGTACACCCACATTGTCCCTTAAATAGAAAACCTGTGATGACCTTACAGCACTGTTTTTAGTACTTTAATAGGACATAGGAAAGCTACATGGACAGCTTAACTTAATTAGCTGCATTGTTTTACAGTTCAGAAGTCGTGCAAAATAGGTAAAACCACAACTGAATGGAAAGCAAAACTGGGGATACTAAGAGAATGATTATAAAGAAAATGAAATTCCTATTAAAATAGAACAATAATTTCTGTTCTTCTTTGAAAAGAATTAAATGCTTCTATTTTTGTGCTTGTTAATATCACACAAAAGGCAGCCTAGAAATTACAAGCTACAGTTCACACAAAGAATAGCATTTCTCTCCTATTGCCTCTTCTGCTGGTAGCTAATGGAGAGACATCTTCGAACTTTCTAGAGAACTCTGAACCTGAGAGACATTAAAATGTACTATAAGGGATATCGTAATTATTGTCAATTACAAATTAGCAGGAGCCACCATTTCTAATATGCCTCAAAACACAGCTGTGTGTACATACATAAAAACATTTTTCTCCTTGCAAAAGCTGAATATTTAGCTTCTCATTATCAAATCATATTGAAAGGATTATCTGAATCATTGCCTTATTAGTAAAGAAATTTTGTTGTAGAAGACAAAATGAATCTTGCGTTATAAATCCATTCAAAAAGTAGCACTGCCAAGAAAAGTGGTAGCCTTCCAAAAACAAATCACCTTCACCATAACAAACCATAATTATATCTTGAATACATGCATAGCACCAATATTAAAAGCAGTTGCTATTCTGGAGTCTAATATTGTAAATACCTACTACCAGATTTAATGCTTATTACTGAAATTGCTAGTTGCAACCTTTATGTATAATTTCCTCCTAGTTCTTGGAAAAAGAATTAAGGAAATACCAAGCAGAAGCTGAGATGGGGTAACACCAATCAAAATTGCTCTTAGCAATATTGTGTTCAGTGGGAAGACTTGCACTGAGACCAGAGCTCTGCTAGTATGCGGCATGATGGAACAAGGATAAGCATTATATTCTGGAGAGGTCATTCTCTCATTTTTTTTTTCCTAATTCATCCAGATAATATAAGCTCTAGAAAAGCTGCTTAGCCCAGTTGGACACAAGTAAGAGGAAAAAAATCCATCACAATAATTATTAAAAGGCTCATAAGAAACCAAGTTCTTACTTGTGCTAGAAGGGAATCTGAAGCACAAATGTATGCTTTCCACTGGTCTTTTATTATTCATAAAGATGCATTTAACACTTGGGGCTTCTCACAGAAAAGTAGCTCTCTCCTTTTTACCATTATTTGTTTGATCCTAACTTTCCTCTCTTGCTGCAGGATTCCACCTGACAGCTCGAATCAGTTCTGATAGTTAGGAGGAGAAGTGGAACCTTGGAGGTTTCATAAAGTCCTCTAAGCAAGACGACCTCATACTTTTATGGCAATAAAAGTCAAAAACAAAATGCATCACAAAGTAAGCAAGAGAAATGCTAATAAAGAAACAAACATACAGACACACTTGGAAGATCCCAAGAGAACGCTAAAAAAACCACAACCATAAACATTTTCAAGCTGTAAGTTTGTTTTTATTTAAAACTGAATTATCTGATGGTATTTTACACCATTGTGTCTTTACCAATACCTGTGCACTGCAGAAGCTAAAGAACTGGTAGTGAAAACTCTGAAGTGGCATATAATGGCAATTCACTGCTGCAGTAAAAGCCCTTTGAAAGATGGTTTAGTATTAATAATGGCCAATATATACGGTGTGCAAGAAAGCTTCTACAAACAGTAACAACAAGAAGAAAAAAAGAAGGAAGATGAGCAAGATGCATACATTGATATCTTGCCTACCTTAAACACATTTTAATTTAAGGTTTTGTAAAAAAAAATCTTTGAGAATCCTGCATAGTGTAGTTCATCTCTTTGGCTCTCATACCAGAGCTTTTACCCTTTCTCTTTGGCTTACAAAAAAAATTAAGAAACAGCTTGGGGAGTTCCCCTTTTGTGGATGTTATTATACATGTAGTTTCCCTGTATTCCAAATAATTGCAGTTATTTCTTGCTTTTCATTCAAACATTTTACTCTGCAGACAGGGAAACTCAAAAAATGTAGATTTAACCAAACTGTTATTTCTCATTTAAATGTTACTCATAAGAAAAAAATCTCTAATTTTTATAAGATTCAGCTGCAAAGAACTGACCATCATGACCAGGCTTTCAGATGACAAGTTTGTTCCCCAGTTGAAAGGACAATGCCTGAATGTACTCAGTGTAAAGTTATTAAGCATTGATACAACACCCTCTTCCCTGGTCCTCAAAAAACCTCCACAAAATGGAAAACTTGGGAAGTTATCCAAGATTATCCCTGACTTTACATTTGAATTCACAAACAGATGTGTTACTCTGAATTCCCCAAACAAAATAATTCAGGGGCACACAATAAGATCCCTAAACTTGACATCTTCCACTTACAATGAGATCTTTTGCTGAACTGTAATTGGACACAAGTTCCTCAAATACTCTTCAGTTATCCATTGAAGAAATTTACTTCTCATGCAGAAGGCAAACAAATGCAAAATTTATGCTACAAACTATGTGTATATGGAGTTATCAGAACTATGCTTCCTCTTTCTCTAATTTTCATGAGGATTTTTTGATTCAGCAGAAAGAGATACACATTATTCATCTTCATTGCTCAGCTTTTATTTGTCCAGATAGAAACAGAAAAGCATTTCTGACTTATCAGTCACAAGGGATTGAGGACTGGAGAGGAAACGACACAGATTTGCCTGAACAACCCTTGGTAAATGCTCACAATCCTTTTACTTAACAATTTAGTTGTACTTAACGTTTTAAAGTAGCTCATGCCCAGAACTTTAAAAAGCAGCTGGTACAGCTGACAGAAAATGCCTCGTTAAAGCTGTCATATGGGGCTTCACCAATCAAAGCTATCCAGGTAAAGAAACTCCCTGGGACAGATCAGGGAGTTCTCTTAAATGGCATTTGTCAGATAGAGGCCTGTGAGATTACTTAGCTTTGGCAAAATTGGACACTCAAGAAACCATCTGATCAACGTGTCCTGGACAGAAAGGCTCAGATACAGTCATGACTGTTTCTGAGAGAGTTAGCAGAGCTGGTAAGATCTTTCCGAAACTCTGTGAGCAGAGATCAGAGCCAAAGGGTCAAATCTTTGAGACTGAGGTTCAGAGATGATGAGTTGGTTGGGATGGGTTATTGGGCATCTTCACTAAACTCTATAAAGTAAAGATGATCCTTACAGAGGCAACATAAGCCAAAAATGACAGAGATATCTTTCTGACTGCAGTGACAGAACAGCAGTATAGGAAACTACAATACAGAAAGAAACATTGATTTTACCCATGTGGCGATGAGAAAAGGAGATAACTATTGCATACATCCTCATAAGGCAATTATTAGCATTTGCAGCTAGAAAGAGCAGGAGTTGATCAATTATTATAAGCTAAATCACGATACGAACTTCATTTCATAGAGCCCAAGAAGTCACTGCAATGGACACTATAATAAATCCTTCAAAGGACAGAAAGGAGATCTGACTGTGTGTGATGGCAGTGGCAGCATGCTTGCAGCAGTGTGTTTGGTGACTTCAGTGTGACTCCCTAGGGAAGCCCATATGAGACACTTCCTAAACGCTTTGCTGCAGACGGTGATTACATCTTACAGTAGCAGCTGATTTATACAAAACTAATCAATATGCTGGACTATTTTTTGCATGCACAGCAAACTTGCTTAAAGCAAATAAAATTTGTGACCAGCAATTACTTATTATCAAACTTACCCTTTCCCGAGCACGCTGGATCTTCTCTCTGTCATGGCTGAGGTTTTCCAGCATCTCCTGTCCAATCTGCTCTGCATTAAAAAATCAAAATGCAAATCATGAAAAATATAGCTTCTGACTGTAAGGACTCAAAATGCCAGGTTAGATTGTAACAAAGCTATTTAAAGAACAGCAGCACCTAATAAAGTGATAGCCTAATCTCTCCTCCTAACTGCAAAGAGGACAATATCATTATTTCAACTTTTCCACACAACATAAAACTGCAGGAGTAACACTCAGACCAGAAGCTGTCCTCTTGCCATCTGTCAAGTTTGCACAGGGTCTGGAAACCAGTGCTGACCTTTGGTCCATGGAACAAAGGCACAAAGACTTCCAAACCTGCTCTGAGTGCTGGGAGCTTGTGCTGCCCACATGCTCCTTACATCCACTCCTTGTCTTAGCAAGGCAGACAGGAAGCCTTCACTAAAACACCAGCAATCCTTTACTTCTGAAGACAGTGAGAAGTCGTGTAAGAAGAAAATCTTTCTTTATGCCTCTCAGCTTTTACCATTGGTGCTTAAATGAAAGTCATTTTGAGCTAAGCCCAATTACTGGTGTCTATTCTCCATCACATAGTATTTCTGGCAGGACTGGAGATGCACTGCAATGGATCTGTTGATGTCTGTAACAGCAGACATATATATTAATCTGTTGGCATCACCATTTGTTTACACACGGGTTGCTTGTTTCCGTAGCTCATGCTGAACCAAAGGTTGCAAAATTATAGCAGAGAGAGGAATCCATGCCTCAAGACAATGCAAGATGCCAAAACTTTACTCTTCAAACAGCTTCAGTCAAATGCTCCTCTTTGACTGAAATAATAGCAGCAAATATAGAAAAGAGATTTTAATCTTCAAAGCTCTACAGGAACATTAAGAAATCCTCCCTGTATTTCCCTGAAGGAGAAAATGAAGTTAAATCACTGCCATTTACAGGTGCGGAAGCAGACACAAGTAGCTGAAGCAGCCGTAGCTTTGCCTCAGGACACATTGTGAGTGTGAGACATGCACGTTCAGTTGGGCTACTGAGTGAGCTCACCACGTGAGTGAAGCCATAAAAACAGGCTTTCTTCATAAACAACAAAAATCATATCTTGCCTTTGCTCTGGTGAATGAGTTGGATGCAAAATGTCATTATGTGAGGAGATATGAGAAAACAAATTGGTTAAAAAAAATAATAAATCACCAATATGCTAGTAGAATAAACTTTTTTTTTTTTTTTTCCTCCCAACAGATATAGTCCATTCTCAGGGAATAATCCAATTAGAGTCACCCCAAACTTTTAAAATCTGGGACGAGTGATTTATTTTCCTAAATGCATTTAACACAATATACACACACTGTCAGATGAAGTCTAAGGAAATTCATTACATGTATATTTCTCTATCTGTTGCCAAGTACAGTACAAGTAAGATAAATATTTCCTCAGATATCTGACCACAAATTGACATCCTCATTATGCTATCTTGTCCCTCTTGGCTTGCTGCGTTTCACTTTTAGCTGTATATATAATGCCTCCCAAAGGTGAAATGTGGTAAGATTTGTGGTTATTGAGTTAAAAAAGCTGTAAGGTGCCATCCAGCTATACAAATGGTAGACTACGAAAGTGATTCGAGGCAGAGCCTTGCCTATGCTTGCATGCCCTAGGACTTACTGCATGAAACCTTAAAGATTTATTCTTATCAAAGCACTTAAAATACCGGCATACAGAAACAGATAAATGCATTCAGTGTAGTCCAGAGAAAAAAAAAACAACAAAGCAAAATACATTAAAATATAGAGAAAATCAATCAAGAAATTACTAAAGAAGCATGAGTTGAAATTATAACAAATACTTCTTGCTAAAAATTATACTTATGGTTGCGCAGACAAGGAGCACAAAGAGCACATTTTCCTTCAGAGGAATAATTGTAAAGTAAATGGCTACAATGGCTTGATATTTCACAAATAAAGCTTGGAAACATCTTTATAGGAAACAGCTCTATTTTTATTACACCAATTTTAAGCAAGTTACTGTGGGTTGTTTTTTTTCATCTTCTTCCTGTCACTGGCAAGTTCACACTCTTAGCTTTTTATAATGATTGAGTTTATTTTCCAACCATCAATGTGACAGCAGCATCAACTGTAAGTGAGGGTAAAACACCGTCACTTTGACGAATAGTGTATTTTCCTCTCATTGTCGATGACTGAAGACATCAATAAATAAGGAAGGAGAGCATGTCAGCCAGAATATCACAGAATGAATTGTTGATATGACACTTAGGGATTAAACCTTCAGCCATGAAGTTCAACCTAGCAGAAGGGTCTGAGAACTGAGATAGTTGCGTTTCTTCCCAGCAGCCTCTATAGATAAATAATTGGATGGATCATCAATTTTACAGGAGCAGCTTTACTCTACATGCACTTTAGCTGATGATCTTTGGCCTTTTTTGGGCTAAAATAACAACATAAGTTGAACAAAGAGATATAACGGAGGTAACATAATCTCACAATAAGTTCGCAAACATAAATTGACACCTTTATCTACAGGTCCTTTTCATATCCTTGTTCTGTTCTCAGAAAACTCACTGATAGCAACAAAAGTTGATTTTTTGCTGGAAGGTCACAACAGTCAAATAAATATATTAATACATGAAGAAAATTCAGACTCATAAATTACATGAAGACACGTCTCCTCACTTGGTTTGCAAGTGAAGGTGCTCAGGACTGGAACAAAGCAACACTACCCCACAGTAAAGCTACAGGCTTGATATCATTGCTATCTGCTTGCTATCATTTCTCAGGTTTTCCAAGGACTCTGATGTTTCCCTGCCAGTTAAATCAGTTTCCCTTCATATGGCAGATCAGTGCTTGTACTGCATGGTTCCTTCCAGATTAGTTACGAAGCAAATTGTTGATGATGCTAATACAGTTATATGAAAAGGTAACATTTCTAAGATATACTGTTCTGCATATGCATGAAGTACGGCCAGTACCCAAACTGAAGATTGTTGTGTGCTGCCAGTAACTGTGTTATTTCCATAGAATCTTCACAGTGTTAATTAGTTGGTGCTACAATTTCTACCTGAAATTCCCAAAACAATGCAGAAAATTGTGTTTCAAAATTGCAGCTGAACTATAAAAAGCAGAAGGGTGAATGCATTCACGGCCTTATAATCTGTTTTCTGACAGGCAGCAGGAATGTTCAGTATAGCAATTATCTCAGTCTTGAACAATGTTGTGATGAACAGAAAAAAAATCTGAAGTACATAAACGTATTAACAAACATCAGTCTTAAGGAGTGAATGCCAAAATTCACAGCTGCAAAACACTGCACCTTGAAGGTGTTTAAACAGAGCAAAGGAAACCAGCTTTTTCAGGGCTGAACACTTTGATAAAAATGAGATGCTATGGGTCTCACACAAACAGTGAAGGTCTATAGTGCAAAAAAGAATGTAACTTATTTCTTTTCCTAAAACACTGAACTCAATTTGAAGAATGAAGATTTCCCAAATTGAAAAACAACAAACAGATGCAAGCCCAAATTCTCTCCCTTCATCCGTGTAACAACTGGAAATTGGCTTTCAACTTTTATATTGAGATACACACCCAAAAGACAACAATCATTTCTAGTGATGCTTTACCCTTCTGAATATGCCCTTACTTTGGGCATAACCCAAAGTAACCTATATGAAGTATTTATTTATAAGTGCAAATCATAATTATTTAATATATGTTCCACAAAGCTTGATTTGTCTTACACACATATCAGGGATGCAAAATAAGTAGCATTTGACTAGTTTTTCTTTTTTTGCTTTTAGTCATTTAAGTATTTACAGCCAAACTGATTTTGAAAGAGCTTCTTCTAGTCACTTTTTTCCTGAAGAACAAGTAATATTGAGTAATAATGAGTAATGTCAAGAGACAGGAATGATGCGGAATGAGCCACTCCAGGCTTTTGGATAAATAAACACGCATTTTAATTAATTTTGATGACAGAGACTGCATTTTTTCTTTTCATATGAAAAATAAAAATAAAAAAATGCAACATGGTTTAATAAAGCACTTTCCTCTCAAAATGTACCCTATATGTCTGTACGTACTTACATAAAATGAAAGAAAACACGTTTTGTAAGAGGCAGCTGAAATGCTGATACAGTTTAAAAATACTAAAAAGGATTACAAACAACCAAATCATGCAGAGGATGCCTGAAGTATGATTTGTCTAATCTTGTCTTATGCACAATGCACACACGTGAGCTATGCAATTAGAGGTGGGAAATCACAAACTAATTTACACCAGGAAAAGGAGATGGTCAAGTTAAAAACCAAGAAGAAATAAGCTCAAAAAAACATCCACAACACCGTTTGTCATGGCAGAAGGAATCAGAATAAGAATGGATAACATCTCCACACTGAGCTCTCCA
This sequence comes from Meleagris gallopavo, assembly GCF_905368555.1. NCBI lineage: Eukaryota > Metazoa > Chordata > Aves > Galliformes > Phasianidae > Meleagris > Meleagris gallopavo. The sequence continues at coordinate 26,223,353 of NC_139411.1, read as the reverse complement.
GGCTTGCCTAGAGAGTAACACCAGTGGAGAATACACTTCTCTGTTGGCTTTGCATAGAGACACAGCCTGCTGTGAAGGCAGAGCAAAAGCTTATGGAACATTCTTAGACATGAACTAGGCTGGCACAGGTAGAAAATCCAGTAAACACATTCAAGGTTGGGACAGTTTTTTTCCAAAACACTGCCACTCTGCTCCGGAGAAATTAAAGGTTTAGATTTTAGGAGACTAGAGTGATAAATCATTAATGACAGTTTCTGGGAAAAAAATACAAAAATGCTAGAAGGTGTTAAATGCTAGCTGTTCAGAGGTGGCAGCAAGCAGATTTACAAACTTGGAAAATATATAGCGTAGGAGTCAGAAGAATTTGGGGTTAAGTCAAAATGCTTTATGCTTCTGACAGCAGAAAGTTAATAAAGAAAGTGATGACACATCTTTATGTGTAGGGACACAGGTAAAAGTCCTACAAATTTACAAGCTTACAGTTGATGAATATTATGTTGAACAGTCAATATAATTAGATACAGAGGGATTTAGATCATTACAGTTATTAAATGACAAATACGGGTTAATACAGATAAGCGAAGGATGATATAATAGCTACATGCCAATGGAGAGAATGTTTGCACAACATTAATGGTGAAATGTGAGAGTTGTTGTTCAAATGACTCCTGAATCCGCAGCAAAGAAATTAATTTGCATGTTAGTCACTTAACATAAGAAATTAAAAATTAGCTACACATTGTAGGGACTGGTTGATATCTTCAGAACTGCTGTATCTTACAAAGAGTACTGACAGTCCAGAGTGTACTGAGGACATCCAGCACTTCCAGAGCTTTCAGAAATACAATTACAAGAGAGGAAAAAAGGAGATGCATTCTCTTACTGCAAAAGCAAAAAAAAACACCTAACAATATCTCCAATGTGTCCACCAAACTTAAAATACAAATATTTTTCTAACAAGAAAGGTTTCTATATACTATAATAGATGTTCACAGTATTCTTTTCATTGGGCAACAACAAAAGGGTCTACTAATCATGAGATGAGAGAAGCCAGAAAGAAAAGCACCCAGAACATCTAACCAGAACTCGGCACTGTGCTTTGTTCAAAGTAAGGAAGAAGAGATATTTGAGGAAGATGCCACACACCTTTAAGAACAAACTGAATGCGTTTCATAACCAATACCTCTCATGGTCCAGGCCCACCTTGTCCTTCCCAAGGAGAAAAAAAAAAAAAAAAAAAGGACAGATGAATGAGAAGAATATAGGAAAAAGAAAGGAGAAAGATGATATATGACAGACCTAGTAAGTTCACCTCTAGTAGCCTTTTCTTTTTCTAAGGTTTCATAGCTTTTCTGAAATCCTAACTTACATCAATCTGATGGTATAAAGCCACTCATTTCTCACTAACTGATGTATTTTTTTTCTGTCTACTCCCATCACCCATCTATCTGAGCTCCCTCACTAATATCCTCCCAGCTACGTTCACAGGAGGTGACAGACTTTGATTCCCCTGAAAGTGTCTATATTGAAGCCCAGACCTTGTTCCAGCCGTGCTCAGCAAGGCTTATCCACTCCAAATCCCTCCCTTCACTTTTCTTTTCTTCTCCTTGCTTCGAAAAAGTTCTAAGGCAAAAGAAATCCTTGCTTAGTGCATCAAGATAAGTAAACAACTTGCTACTCTCATTTCAGTCACATATGGAACTGAAGTTGGGAACCAGCCCTCAGCATCCTTTCTTCCTTCCACTTGAAGTGCTGTCAGAATGGAAAAAGTCCCCTCTTGCTCTGAGCAAGGAATAGATGTTGCTTCATTACAGAACTGCCCGTCTTGAACTTTTCTGAAGGCAGTTTAGCATCGGAGAGTATTAGTAATAATTACATCTAAATCAAGTTGCAGAAACATACTGTATAAAACTTGATCGACAAACCATCACTTAATTAAAACTATGACTCCAAACAGCAACAAGACAATAGGGATCTTTGGTTCATCTAACTAAGGCTGAATTAATAGTCATAATTTAATAAAAAATGCTCCACCATCTACTCAAAGCAGTGTAAATAATTACTTTGGACCCTGCAGTATTCCTTACTTCAAAGACTCAAGACGTGTAGGCAGAGACTTGGCAACTTGGGCTACTGCATACAGCAGCTCGAGGCCTTGGAAATCACGAAGCTGGCCCTACCTCTATAGCTGATTTACTCTTAATGCAATAAATACACTTCAAGAGACAGAGCTTAGCACAAAATAGATGAGACAGACTCTTAGCCAACACACAAACAGCAAAGTCCAATTAGGCTATCAAAAGATAAGAAAAATATATAAAATGTTGAAATACAACTTAAAATTGAAGCGTGGAACAGGATATATTTAAAAATAACTAACTGTACAAAGCCCCAGCACATAACATTTAAAGAAAAGAGCTGCTAATTATATCTGTAAGTACTGGAACTTTATTTTTATTCATGGCCGATTTACATAGCTAAAAAAGTAAGAATGAGGTTCTTTCCAGCATCTCTTTCTGGACACAAAAAAAATCCATGAAAAGAGTGTTTTCACTCTGACAAATGGCTACTAGAAGCAAGAAGCAATATCAGCAAATGAAAACCAAGCCAGAGAGAAATACAACGACATACAGGTTTGCTCAGATTTCCCCTAATATCCTAACGTACCAGGTTTACTCTGGATCCACAGACAGATTAGAAAGTTGGAAGAGATCACAGTAGGAGCAAGAAATCTATGCTTATTTGATTTTTAATACTTCCATAGACCTAAAAGGTGTTTTAACCTGCCTTACGCTGTTCAGCAATTCATTTTCAATGAGAATGGAAGTATCTCTTATTGTATTCACATCCATTTTTAAGCAACAAAAAATAGAAAGAAAACAGCATCCAGAAAAATAAAATAAACCTAGAGGACAATTAATAAATAATGCTTAACGCTATTGACCAAAAAGTGTAAGTGCTCTGTGCAAAAATAAAGCATTCTGAAAACTACATATATGTATAAACTTTTTTAAACACGACAAGGCCCACAAAGCAGGTGAATAGCTCAGCAACCTCGAGGCTGGCTTCAGTGCAACTCATTCTTTGAATACGAATTAGCAATGGGTAATCGCAGCATATTTATGAGGCCTTTTGCCTGGTCCTTTTCTCCAGTGAATGCTGTATTATTCATTGCGTGTGCCCTGACCCCAGTGCGCTCCTGTTCTGACAAATCATACTTGATTAAGACAAATCTTTATTAGTTAGCTAGTCAACTTCCCCATTTATCATTTGCAAATCCCATTCTCCTTTTCAGGTACAGTAGAAGTAACTGAAACCGTTTTTTTTCCAAATAAAATGAAATGCTTGTTATAGACAGTAAGTGCAAACAGGAGCTTAGAAGACAGTAATAGATGATGAAACGAAGGTTTAACAGGCATAAATTACAAACATGGCAAAACTCTAACACAATAGCTTATTTTAGATAGGCTAAGGGAACATTAATTAGCCCATCCTTTCAGTGCTTCCTATTTTCCCACCAACTCAATCTCTCGACATTTCAACACCATAAAAAAAGAACTGTATTGCAAAGGTGCAGGCTGAAAGTACAGAGGTTTAAAACATAATAATAAAGAGATTGCTGAGTGAAGTTATTGTTCAAGGTTTCTACCAAAACAAAACAAAAAAATTTAAAAGGCGGCAAAAGAAATTTAAAATTATTCATGACATTCAAATTTCCGTTTAAATGCAATATTTCTCCAAAGACACGGCAATTTGGAGAGGAAAAAAACCCTTTATAAACAATGTTGGTTTATTCAGCGGGTAATTTACAACTAGGAAAGCTTGTGACGTCTAATGAGCATAAGTTTTGTCATGATGGTTTTGCTTGCAAAGAGGAATCTTCCTTTCTTCCTTCAGGACTCTGGAAATCTCGACTATTTGGAAATGGAAGATGAGGAGTAAAGGGCCTAGGTTCCAGTACTGTCCCAAACTTTTGGTCTGTCTTCTGAAGGGACCTTTATGAAATGTTCATGGCACCTAACTCAACAGTCCTTGCTGAGATGTCTGCTACAGAACTTCCACCGTGCTAGAAAGCAATACAGGGAAACACACCTAGATGATGGTGCATGGCACCTGATCTAGGTGCTACAGTCAAGGTAAGTATCTGTTTACTCCATAGGGTGCAGAAATAAAAAGAAGAAAAAATAATCTTGAAAACATGAGACCAATATGAGGAAAGATCATGCAATACATTTCAGAAAGAATGGGGACAAAAGCACCCGAACTGGGCAGAAGTGCAGCAGTGAAGCAATGCTGTAGAACTGGTGGTAAGAACTGGTCTTAAGAGACACCACCAATCCTTACAGAGAAAAAATATGACAATTTGCATGTGTCTGTATTTTTGTTTCTGATGAAGTTTAGTAGCTTGTATATTTTACTACGCTTTGAGTCTTCCATTTATCCATAATTTAAATGCCTCAATTAGAGCCTGTCATTTGAAATATATAGTAATTTAAAAACCCGCACCTACAGGACAAAACACTGACACAGCCATCTCTGTGCTGCCTATACAATGACCTTCTCACAGACTCCTGCCTTTCTCCACTCAGATCTGCCCATGTTAAGTCATTTTTCTCCCTGTTCATATTTTTATTCTTAGCCTGCAGGACCAGTGCAGCTATGGATTCTTCTCCTTTTTCACACACATCAGCTAAGTGTTAGTTATTTCCATCCACAACATTGCCTTCGATTACACACAGAGTAATGCTGAGAAAACCACTACCTCATTAAACCCACAGCAAGGGAACAGAAGGAACAGTGAAAAATACCTGATGGTCTGGCAAATCACTGTTATCAGGAGGTATATAAGAAAGAAAGAATCCAGACTGATTTTAAAATCCAGGCTGAGTTTGCAGGGTTATATATAAAATCTCTGCTCTTGTACTTGTCAACCAAAGATATTTCTTCTGGAAATTGCTGAGATGGAAATAAAGGCTTTCCCATAATACATTTTTTTTACAGCAATCGTCAGAGCAGAATTATATTTTAGCTGTTCAGATGGCGTTTAAGGAGGCAGACTTACATAGGGCCTTTACTGCATGTAGGCACAATCTGTTTCTAAGGGATCCCTGCGAGGAAAAATTGTTGAAAAAATGAGTTTTCAGTAGGTGTCTAGGATGACAAGTGTGATTTCTTCTGACGGAGGAACTCAGCAACACTTACGCTTGTTTTTGGCATCTCCACACTAGACTACTGCTTCGTGGTTTAATTGAGAGCACACCTGGAGACAACTAAAAACAAACAATTCCAGAACAGACCAGCTTACTGTGTGGAAAAGTGACTTTTTGCTTGGATCCATCTGAAGCAGCTGCTTGCAGTGCTCCAAATGCAATCCCAGCTCCTGGAAGCCATCTTTGAAGTCCTTGGTGGTCTGGGCTGGGGCTGCCAGACACTGCTTCTCTCTGCTAGGTGTTACTGAGTTGTCATCAGCAGGGATGCATGTGCTGGAGGTGCTAGGAAGAAGCAATGGCCCCTGAGCAGCCACGAAATGTCCTTGGTTCCCTCACTCCTGTCAGGTCCCAGACCTATCAACATGCAGGACATGCTGCCAGAGCCATCAGGTAGGCTGCTGGGGAAAGCAATTAACAATTTCATAAGATAGCAGGCCAGTGCTAGCATTTACTTGTGTGAATAAATATATATTTCTTTGCTGGACTTTTTTTTGTTTTTTTTCTGTTGTTCTACTTAGAGGACCAACAACAGCAAAGCAGTCAGCCCAACAGCCCCTTGCCTGGCACAGCAAAGGGACTTTCTGGATTTTCTGTCATGTTCAGAGTGCAAGGAGGTCAAGGCCAGATCTGGCTAAGGACCAGGACTGCCGGTTTCTGTATTCACAATGAATGGCATGCCACCTATGGGCAGGTACAATCCAGTTGACTGGCCTCGCTCATCTTTCTTACCTACGTCCATGGCCATTTTCACATTTCGTTCCTATTTTGGCCACGAGTTTAAAATATATATATTTAATGTTTTCGAAAATTTCTTGGAGCAATCTTTAATGTTGCAAAACAGGATGTGAGAATATTCCCTAAGGGAATATTTGTGCCTTTTTCTCCATTTCTCAAATGGGTGTGAGGGAACCCACTCCAGCAGAACGCAGTATCCACCATTAAAAAGATTGCACTCCTTTGGAAGGCATTCCAATATTGTATGTAGTTTGTGAGGTATGCATTTTCGTTATAAATACCAGTCTGAATATTATTTTAACTGAAAAAACAGCATTAGGAAGTATTATCAAAATGCAAACTGAAGCAGCACACTCTCCTCAACTACAGAACGCTGCTTTTAATCTCACAAAGGATTTCCAAATTATTTGAGCAGCAAAATATAATTATCCCACGATCTATCAAATTGGTAAATTATTGCGGCGCGACATTTTATCACAAACACTCAGTTTACAACCATAACTTTGCTGGAAATTCTCAAGAAGTGTTAAACCAATGTCAGTGTCTCAGTAATTTCGCAGTTTAAAAACAGTTAGAAATGTAATGACTACACTGCACTTGATTAAAGCATTTACAGCTCTAATCAAAAACTGACAGCAAGATCAAAGATGTTAACTTAAATCTCTCTTCTAATTATGTTTAAAATGCCACACCTCAGGCCTGTCTCTCCTCTTCTTTTTCAAACCAAATTCTGCTTAAGAAAGATCTAACACTTCTTAACAGTTCATTATCCAATAAAACTATTCAAAGCTTAAAAGCAATCTACACAATTAGTCAGGACCTCAGGGAGTCCACCGGTAGTCTTTATTACAGGGCTTCATATTAAAACACCTTAATTATATTTGTCAAATGGATTTCATTAAAACCCATCGTCACTTTAATTTTCATATTTTGACAGTGCTGGCATAGCATTATTACCACCTGCCAAGCTACGAACTACAACAAAATTATCAAATTCCTTCAAATACTAAGCCGTTTTTTTTTTTGTAGCTGACCAATGATTTCCCTCTTTTTTGTGAATGCACCATAATTAAGAGGAATAATTAAAGTTCCATATAGAAGCAGCATATGCACAAGTGAAATCGTGCGGTGCGTCAGCTGCAGGTGTGTAAATAAGAACCTATATAGATACCTGCTTGCCAGGAGCACATAACACAAAGGTAGGACACATATACTGAAGTGCTTCTGAATAATAAAGCCAAGACATCAAACAGAATGAACTATTATTTAATCAAATGACAACCATGATGACTTGAAAGCAGAGGACATTTTAACTTCCACTCATTATGCTGTCATTTCAACACAACAGATCTGGGGATTATGACCATATACTGTAACCACAGTTTTATTTCAGATATAACCCTCTGAGGTTCCACTTGGCTTTAGACACTCACACTGAAATATAATTAGAACAAATTACCCTCTCTAATACACACAGCACCACTACAGTGGCTTCTGATATTTATGATGCATTCCCAATGCAAGACTTGTATTTTATTTTTATTTTTTTAAATACGCAGTAACACAGCAATCAACAGTTTTAGACAATTGCAAATAATACAAAACCAGGTACTGGCATCTATACTGCAGTGCAGTTCGGGCTGCTAATGTCATAAGGAATATATAAAGAAATACTTTCCCCTTTTTTCTTTCTTGAAATACTGTCCAGAAAACAGAAAGAAAACAACAATTTACCAGTATTGTGCTTATATTTACCAAGCTAAATTCAAGCCTGATTAACTCCATGTTCTTCAGTGAACATGGGTATGAGATGAATTTGGCCCACAACAGATAAAACAATAGCATGCAAATTGCAATGGGGAAAGAACAGAGAATTTGCCTCTTTCATATAATCATAACAAGAAATAAGAAATGAAGAGGTTTCTGCCATATGTCTGACACACTTCACTGCTTTGTATGAAGGTCTCAAGAGTAATGATCTCTGTGTGTTATGAATATTTTAAGACTCACTAAATGTTCTTGGATTATTGTGGGTAAAACTATAATTTTAAAGAACCAGTTTAAATGACAATTAAATATTATTCTTACTTAGGAAAAAATGGTTAATAATTTTTTAATGTAATACCAAGGAGGAAAGCCTCAGCCCCTTCCACATCCTATTACAAGTTTTGGCAAAGGAATTCTTGAAGACAGGCTGGGTTTTATTTTATTTCTATTTCATTTTATTTATTTTTATCATTTTAATTGCTTCTAAACTACAAATAAGTAAAACAGAATACTTACAAGCAAGGGACTACGAGCTGAGCACAGATCTCTTCTTCGATTTTTTGGCAAGTCATTTATTTCTGGCAAGTCGCTATTTCTTTTATGCTATTTAGTCAAATGGGAGGCAAAGAATGTTTCTGCTAGAATCCCACCAAAATAAGCTAAGCAAGTGCTCACATACTGCTTTGCTTCTGCTATCAGGATATCTTACAGTGAAATAATCAGAATTTTCAGGTGCCTACCGTTCAACTTCAAACTCCCATTCAACCTTGAGTGCACGCAGAGTTTCCTCTTGGAAACCCCCAATCTCAAAGCCAGAGACAATGCAGGAATTATGCAGCATTTTGAAAACCCACCCAACCCAGAGTGTTGACTTGCTTCTACTGAGATGGCAGAGCCGACTCCTGTGCTCAGTGCAGGGATGGACAGACGGACAGACAGAGAAGCTTCCCAGACCACGGTAAATGTGTATTACGGATGATTATTTTTTTCCATTGTTGTTTTAATGTGAATGTGTGGAAGGGTTGGTGGGAGAACAGCAAAAGGAGAGGAGGAGTTGGTCGATAAAGAAAGCTCACACGAGTCCTTGATACAACAGGCTGTGCTTTCCCTCTTGATATTTCTTCTCCTCCTTGCACCTAGATTTGCCTTCTCCCTGTGAGCACTTTGTAAGGCTCTGCTTTTGGTTCCCTTCCTGCACAGATCTGCAGTAATTTACGCCTGGAGAATCTCAGCACAAACAAACTCAGCTACTACTTAATAAGTGACAGATTTCCCTCCCTGCTTCACTACCATTTCCTCTCCAATCTATCTCATTGCTTAGCCTTCAACTCAAATTCAACAAAACACAGCAGTTCCTTGTCCTCCCAACACATCTCCTCTCCATCTATACTCATTAAATGCAACACGATCATCCCCTTTTTCACCCAGACTCAACATCTTTTTTAACTCAGTGCTCTCACTTCTGGGCAAGCTGTCCGACTCCTTCTGCCTAACATTGATACGAAACAGTCTGGTCCCATCCATTCACCTTCCTAAAACTTCCACATTGGCTCTCACTTTTTTTTTTCTTTTTCTTTTTTTTTTTTCTTTTTCCCTAGCCTGGACATAAATCTATGGTATCACAGTAATACAGAGCACTGTTACAAATATCTTTGTTTACTTTTTAGCACAATAGTGGTCACCTTTTTCTTTCTAGCCATGCCATTGCCTCTCACCACTTCAGCACATTAAGCAACAGCTACATTTCTTCCATAGCCAACCCTATGTCGTCTGACTTCTCTCATTTGCCACCAGCATATTAATTCCTTTCTCAACTCAGGCATCATTCACTTGTTAAATTTTCACCCCAGCTCCTCTGCACTTTCTCCCATGTTGCCACTCATGATTGTAAGAAGCAGATCATAAAAAACTCATCACCTCATCGCATTCCCAAAAGCTCTTATCCGGCTTTTCTTGTCCATCAATATACCACACAGCTGGCACTGCAACCTCAGCCAAAACCAAGAACCTTCACATTATATGAATTCCTCAGTGCCTGGTAGAATGCCTACTTGCTTGTGTTTCTAGCAAGTAGGGATGGGCATCATCCATGATGGAGGAGAGATGTACCGTTAGAAAGAAGTTATCAGTCCTCATCTTTACTGTTGCACTGGAGGTGTGATGCAGAGATTTGTGGCGCGTGCCACACTACTGTCAGACTTTACTATTTCAAAACAACCACTATCCCCCACAAGCTATCAACAAGTGGAACGTAAATCCTGTTGTCACGAGTGAATAATTTATTAAATTGACAGTATTACTAATAATTACAGAAAGAGTGTCTGTTTCTCTCTCTTGACAAACAGGAAGACAGCCACATTTCCCATTTCAGCTACGATACACAAGGAACAATTCAAAGTGATGCTTGTCCCTGGCTGGCACGCATTCTTTACCATTTGAAGTTTATTTGATACAAATGAGGGCCTACAGAACCCTGCTGACATGAAGTCACAGAGAGCATATACATTTATGAATACTGCATTTACTGCACTTTGTATGCAATGTTTGTTAGGTCTTGGTGTTGAAATCTCAGCTCTGAATCTATCTTGAAGATGTCAAGGATGTGTTGTGAGCTCTTTCTTTTTCCCCCTCCCAGAAGAAAAAAAACCCAACACCACAACAGCCTTTATGATTTTAATTATCTAGATCATGTTATCTGTTTTATTTGAAATCTTATTATGGAAGCTACAAACTTTTTTTTTCTTTTTTTTAATTTTTCTTTAAATGGAAGGAAATGTGAAGACAGAACTGTCCAGCTGGATTAGACATTTATAAAACCTAGTGCCAACAGTGAGCTGTCAAAGCCAGCAATCAAATGTAACCCTGGCAAAAAAAAAGAACGCAGACTGCTGTGAAGAGATTTACTTAGAGGAAACTCTCAAATTGTGCTTTTTTTTTTTTTTTTTGTCCCAACTCTCCTTTCCTGCAGCAGTTTTTGCTGCCTTTTTCTTGAAGTTTACTGTTGCAGTTCTACAATGCAAAAGATCTGGATAGAAAATTGTGGCTCTCCTTCCAAAAATTAAGCTCCATTGAATTGTGAAGTAGGCATTAATAAAAAGATCTCCACAATATTCCCAGGATTAGAAAACGAGCAACTATACAACAAGAGGATAACATTTGTATTTTGGCCTTATCTCTTCTGCAGGATACCTACACTTCTAGGAGTCTCTCTCCACTACAAAGTGATATGCTACATAATTATTTTCAAGCAATGTCACAAAGCCTTATTAATACCTTTTTTTTTTTTATTTAAGATTTTAAGAATGACATTCTCTCTGATTTATACACAGTCCTAGTTTTAATGCAACAAACAAAAAATAGGATCATAATGCAGCATACTTTGTGATACATGTATGTTTTCCTCTTAACAGAAAATCAACTTTTAGTTAAAGACTGTGACATGAGGAGCTACTGAAACAACAGTAGATTCATATACTGGATAGACATAACAATACTCAGCTGAATAGTCTGATTTCATCATTTGGGATTTTGAAAGCCACTGTAGCCTTAAATTTTTATCTGAAGAGAAAATTTATAGAATATTGTCTAGTTTTCCTCATTTAGATTGAATTAGCCATTACAGTCAGCAAGCTTCCCACCCCATACAGGTAAATAAAGAAATCTGTATCCATTCTAATTTAAAAACTCTAATCTTCATTAAAAACATAGTTGATTTCATTAGAGTTCCATCTATTATATGCTGTAATGATTTAATTGTGCCTATTAGATCTACAGTATTCCTAGAAATGGAGGAGTTGCAGCTGGAGGACTGTACCGCTCTATTCTAGGTAAATTGTGAAGGAGAAAAGAGGCAAGATCTCAAACCAAGTATTCCAATATAACAAATAACTCTTCTTCCTGGGCTTTGCTTTTGTAGAAATGAGAGAAGCATTTAACTCTCCTACTCTGCAAGTAGCTGAAAATGTACTGCATGTTTTAATAATGACATCAAATAACTTGCTAATTCAAGATACTTCAGCCAGCCGCGCATCCTAGTGAGAGACAATGCACGAGGCCTCTAAAGTATCCACAATACAGAATATGTTCCTTGATAATATCATTAAGGCATGATGACATGTAGCAAGCAATTGCGGGCAAAGGTCAATAACCTGATCCATTTATACAACGAATGCCTGTTAAAACAGTGTTTAAAGAACAATTGAATGATTGATGACCATAAGCTCTGTGTTGGCCATGATGTGCCACATGCACATCCAGCATGTTCTGCAAAGCACCACACGTCCCTCTCCTGCTATGGGTTGGACTGGGGGAAAAACCATGTTTTGCTAAAACAAAAGCAAAATTGTTAGACAAAAAGGCTGAAAACAGTAATTGAGTTAACAAAGCTCTGAAGACAAATTTGTTAGCACTGGGCAGTATAAATAGGCAATGCTTCTGATCCAACTGAACGTAGCTCAGTTTGGATATGAAATGCTCAGGGCAGAATTGATGGCAAGCATCCTCTGAGCTCCACGACAAACTGGGTGAAAAAGAAAACAACAACAAAAAAGTGACCACCCTACAGATCTCTACCACTGATTTTTAAAATACTTTCCTTCATTTTTAATTCCAACTGATGTATAAAAGTGCAGTTTCAATTGACACACATTTGAATCCAGCCAGCTTCAAAAGTCATTGTCAAAATTCACAGGCACCATTTGTTGCGTTAAGAAAAAAGGGAAATGGGTCAATTCCAAAATACTTTTGTTGTTTTAATCTGCCAGCAACCATTATTCTATCAACAGAGTGTCACACACTTCTCAGAATTCAGCCCTCTTTTCTGAAGAGTAATTAACCTAACAGCTTCTTGCAAGTCATTTCTCTGTCTCATCAGAAAAGCACGGTGACCTGTATGTTTTGTAGGACAAGAATGCTTCCCGAAATTGTCATCTAGTCTCTTCACAGAATTAATTATCTCATTCGAAAGTGACCACACTGCGCTTTCTGTGACCAAAACCGTTCTTGAAAATCATTAAAATATATACACGATCACAGAAATAACAAAATAAACATGATCCATTCAAAGCATTTGATATTTTATAACTGTAATGTTTCTACAAACGTATTGAGACCACATTGTGCTGCTGATGTGCACCCTCCAATTAAAGAGCACTTCTGCTCACAAGCCAGTTCCTCGTGGAGGTGTTAAGTGGCATTCACCAGAATCAATGGTATAAAAATAAACTCCCTGCCATTTTGCTGCATCCACAAACAGGTGTGGCCTGATCTTTTACTAAGATAAAAAGACACGCAGGGACTGTACCTCAGCATGAGTCACAAAACAAAATTACAGTCCAGAGACTTGTGAGACTTCCTAAAATATGATTCCTAAGCCAGGGGCAGAAGATGGTGCTGCTGGTTAGAACAGCTGGGAGCTGGAACCACTGCCCAGCAGAATCCCTTCTGTACCTTGGTACAACAACCAAACCTATCGCTAACTTGTTTTAATGAAAGGTACTTTGTGACTGCTCTTGGAGCTCCGTTAATCCCACAGAACTGCAGAGTTTCTGTGTGATGTGATAAGCAGAGCTATACTGGAATTCTATTTAAGAAATATATGTATGAAGACTCATCACTTTTTTTTTTTTTTTTTTTTAATACCAGCAATCCCTCATCAGTGAGGAACACAGCTAAAAGAAAGCAGAAAATGGCTAAAGCAACAGTGAGCTGCACAATGATTACTTTCCCATCTCACCCTTGGCAATGATGGAAATTCAGTCTGCTCATTAACACACACACACGCAAAAAAAAACAAACTGATAAAGGATGCCAAGTGCTCAAAGCTTGTTTAAGTTTTGAAAGCTAACAGCAGTTTACTTACTAAAGGAACCCATCCTGTCTCCATCCTGTTTGGCTCAGTAGTTGAAGCCTCCTCTGCCTACATCTTTTAATCGTTCACACCAGAAAAGATTTTTTTGCCACTAGACACCAGAGGCACATCACACTTCTCACTCCAAGGGTCTAAAGCCACTTCAGGGAGTCAATCTATTTGCTGTGCCCCATCTTTAGAAGTCAGGTTTTCATCCATCTTGCCATATCAAGGAGATCAGCCTCTTTCCTTTTCCCATGATACAATCCCATTTCTTCCCATCCCCCCTGTCCACCTGCTCCCATCAGCTCTTCCTGTACCCTCTGTCTTGTCAACCAGAATGTGAACACAGCCCTGTTGGTTTCATTGTGAACTGCAAAACCAGAGACTCGTGGTTTCCAGAGGGAAAATGGAGACAGAGGAATGTTATGGTTCTTCAGCAAGTCAGAAAAAAGCAGTGACAATTATCTCCCTCCTGACTTCCAGTTTCTTAGGAAATCATCTGCCATAAGACTGTGAATTTTTGATTTCTGTGAACAACAGAAGAGGAAGGTTTGTTTGGGAGTGTCACCGTTCCCTTTTCTCTCTTTACACACCCACCAACAAAACAGAGCAATGCCCATCTCCATCAGTGCACCTAACGTGCTGCAGATGCTTGAATGTTAGCAAAATTCCACATGTCAAAATAAAACAGTAGAACACTTCCCTTGTAGAAACAAACAAACAAACAACCCACAGTTTGCGGGAGCTAGGACCCTTACACTTTGCACTCTTACATGCTCTCTGAAGATGCGGGAAGAAGTGCAGTTTGCCTCTCCCAGTGTTATCGGCACAGAAATCGGTATCTCTGGCTCTGCCCACACTGGGGAGCAGGAGCGAGCTCGGGGCGTGGGGCTGCAGGGCAGGGGCTCACTGCAGAGCCAACACCAATAACATCTGAGACCTGCAGTGAAGGTACGCTTGCTGTGGGAGCATGTGTGCAGACAACTCGCAGCTTCTCTCTACATTAAAGAGCACTACAATTTGTTGGGTTTGCTTTTCTTTTTTTTTTTTTTTCCCCTCTTTTTTGGCCTAGGGAAAAATCTACCTTCACTTTATTAATAGTGAATTCAAATGGTTTTTCTGCTGCAATTTAACAACTTTTTTTTTCTTTCCTGCACAGAGACAAGATATTCTTCTCTCTCGATCACTTCAACATATTTGTTCTGCATTATTTTTTCATTCGCTGTTATCCCGGAGGCTCTCAATGTTTAAATAGCTCGCTCCCTCCCTCCCAAGAAAAGCTGTGCACTAATATCGATCAACTTAGGCTGGAAGTTACTATAAGGCATTTTTCAATAATCAGCCTGGCTGTTCTGAGAGCGCCTTGAATATAACCCTTAGGTAAACAGCACAATACACAAGGAACATTTCCTCAGCAAGCACATCTCTGCAGATGGCTGCTAATGCTCCGCCAAACAAAGAAGTTGATGCTGACTTTATACTGTGCGGGTCACAGGCAAAGTCACAACAGCTAATGACATCCTTATTCCTATGCATGGAATTTAGTCTTCACAGGAGACTTGTGCATTTAACAACCTGATAGCTCTGTGCCCTTCAAACAAAGGGTCAGATGGTAAATAATCACTTAATGAGTAACAATTTGTGATTATTTTTTTCTTTTTTAGTAAAAATAAACAAAATCCCACTCTTCTGAGAAGACAAAACACGTAGCTGGACAACATTTCCAAGGTTTGGCTATGCAAAGCACCTTACTCAGTGAATTACAGTGAATGGGAACTCTCACCTGGCTGAGAGGAAAGCAAGAAAAAAATAATTCAAAGCTAAATAATTAAAAATAAATTATAGGTAAGCGATGATGTGTGCATACTTTATGTGAAGAAATATCCTTGCCTGCAGAAAGATGAGTAAGCTACTCTAAATTCTTAGACCTTCCTTTAATTCATCCCTGATTTAAAATTCCAGTCTCATTCTATTTTTACACTGCTTCATTAATCAAAAATCAGAGAGAAAAGTGATTGGAATGAAACATTTGAAATCATTCATACTTTCTGCCTTACATAGTCACATTCACTTGGTACTTCACATAGTACTTAATTCTAAGATGAAAAACAGAGAGAGTTTCAAGTTCTGCTCTTAGCTTCAGAGCATCCAATTGCGCTATGTTGTTTTTATAGCTGTTAGGAATCCTTAAAAGAAAAGTTTGTGTAAACTGAAAGGGCAAAAATGTCAAAGGTAAAAATAGCTCTTTGCACACTGTAAAACCTGTGATGTTCACACCCACCAGTGGGCGAAAGATAAACATCATATAAGTAAATAACACTGAAATAGATGGCTCCTATGAATTCTGGAGCACAAACTGTTTTGTTGTTTTAAAAAAAGATTATGTATAAGCTAAATCATGCGACTTTAATGGCAATTTCTGAAAGCACTTTCAGATCAACTTCTCTGCCAGAGAGTCCAAGCAAAGCTCACTGCATGCAGCTGTATGCAATGCTCTGCTGGCATTGCCCTCAGTACTCTCCTCTTCTCCTACTGTGGAGTGAGTGGTACAGTGGCCATCAAGGGTGACAGCAAAAAGGGGAATACGAGACACCAAAGCTTTGGTGATCCCTATATGTTCTGCATGGGGCAGCCAGAGAGCTGAGGTGCATTAAGTTCAGCTCTCTTTGCAGCAAACAGATGGTTGAGGAGAACAGCACATAGCTTGCTTCTCTCTCCACATGGAATCTCCTTAACCATCAAGAATAAATGGGGTTAGAGTAATTCAGGAAAAATTTGTACTATGGCAAATGCAATTCAGTGCAGGTAAATGCAGGATAAAAATTGTAAGATAAAAAGATTCCAAAAGAAAGCCTAGACAATAGGGGAAAGTGTTCAGAGGCATAAAGATTGAAGAGAGATTTAAGTGTCCTCTTGGGTTATGAAAGTCTTAAGCTAATGGATAACTGCAGTGGGAAAATAGTGCTGCATGGTGAGCTACATAAATAGAGGAATATAAAGCAAAAAAATCTGGTAAATGAGACTGTCTGGAAGTTTTACCTATGGTACTGCATCTAGAGTGGCTCATCCTGTGAAATCAGTACAGCAGGAACTCTGCAGAATGGCAGAAATGAGAGCTGGACACAAGAGCTGTGAGGGAACAAACCTATGAAGCACATTTATGTCATGTGGCACAAAAACCAGAGTCTCACCTGGAGCACAAGGACGTGCACATGTTTTGCAGCCTGCTGCAGTCAGCCCCATGCCATGCAGAAGCTGCAGCCAGCACTGCTCTGTTGCAGTACTCTGCTTCTGATCGCATCTCATGAGAAAGCGGACAAGAAGCCACGGAGAAGATCTATGCAGGGTCACACAGATGCCTTTGCTGTGAACATATGCTCTCACATAAGATAGATGAAAAATATTTGAAGAGCAGACAGAAAGGACAAACAGACCATAATACCCACAGACAGGACAGCTTTCCTTGTCCTTAAAAAAGAACAAAACAAAATACATCAACATCAAATTAGGTGAGGCAACAAGCATGTTCTATGCTTTGAGACAGGGAACAAAACAAGACAAAAAAATCCCCAGTGTATCCTGCAACCTGGGAAGTACACAGTCATCTGCAAAAGGAGAAAAACTTCTATGGTAAATACAAATTATGTTGCTCAGCTCTTTAAAACAGTGTCTATTCAAATTATTTCAGAACGTGGTTGCTACAAAGCACGTTCAATCATAACTTTACACTTTGGAATGACATCAGCACAGTCATTTGGGATGCTGAAGCTTGCTCAGAGCACAGCATGCTTGTACTGAGCTCTCCCCGTCTCTGTGCCATTTGGCTCTGCTCAAACCCCTCCTCCTGCAGCCCCCCCAGCAAAAGGAAGTAGGGTTAAGGGAGAGACACTGAATAAAGGTGCTGCCCATCCCCCTATGAACTCGTATGTTCAGATATCCCATGTAGAAACTAAGTCTTGCAGTGTGCGGGGTCTGATTCAGCACTTGGCACGATGTCAGAACTCTGACACGTTCCAAGTACTGCGTATTAAAAATTGGCTTCAATTTGCAATATAGACCATCTCAATTTTAGAAAATAAAGAGTGAGAAAGGTAAGAATTTTTAGAACAAGGAGTGAAGCCTTTTACAATTCCAGAACCTTGCAATCAGAGAAAGATGTAGAGCAGGAGACACTTTTAGGGCACTTCCCCAAGGAAGCTGTGGAAAATCAAGATGCAGTTACCAAAAATTAATTCCAAGTTCAACTGGGTATAAAACCTTAAGTGAGAAATATGCAATCTGTTTGATCTCTCCTTAGACTTAACTCTTTTATTAAATTAACAACTTCTGGCTTGAAAACTCATGCTTGGTTACCAAGCTTGGCACACCTCTTAGCAATGGGAGCCCCGAATTCCAGAATTAAACCAAGTCAGCCTAAAAGAGAGCTCAGTGAGTCTAATCCATTACAATTCCACAGTAAAACTGTATCACTACACTCGCTCCAGATCTTATCCCACCTCCACATGGATGGAGCCCACCTAATGTCTTACCACAGCTCCAGGCCCCATCCTTCCTTCTCCTGGATGGAGATGGCTTACTCTCCCATCACTAATGGACATCTGGCCTTGGCTGCTGGGCTTTGGGGAATATCAAGTTGTTGCTACAAAGGTATGCTTGCAGGTAATTTTTAAAGAAACATGTTGTGAGAATGCTTTTACAACCTTCACCTCTATACCCACTCCATCCTAAAATCCATTTCTCACTATCGCTTCTCCAAAAGACAAATTTATATATATAAAACCACTAGCAGGAATCCCCTATTGCCTTCACAATAAAGCCAGTCAGAGGCAAGATTCTCTCTCACAGATCTTATCCCTCTAAGCCATCAGACTGACTAAACCACTATCCTTTGATCAATAGGGAGCTAAGTGAGAATTTTCAGGAAAAAAAAAGAAAAAAAACACAAAAAAAACCTTAAAGCAAAATAAAGTTGCTTCCTTATTACACACAGGCCTTATTGCCCCCCAAACTAGAACAGAAATGGGAGTTTTGTTTCACTTTTATTTTTCTGTGTTTTAGTTCAGAACTTTTTCAGTCTGGATGGAAGACAGAGTCTGTAGTGAGAGTAAGAGCTAAGAAAAATACATTGCCTCTGCTGAGTGCATCAAAGGTTGAACAAGTGGTCAGTTGTGAGAAACAGTGAACCATGCATAAATATCAGCAATTTGGTCATAGTTAAATGCATCAAAAAGCAGGGATAATTAACCCTCTGCAAAAGTAAATGTGTTCTATCTAAGTAAAGGTGTGCTAACACAAACAATGGTCTTACCTGCAGCATGGAATGCGGAAGGATTCTTTTAGCCCTATTTTAAACTGCCCGTGCTGAAAGAAAAACCTGAGCCATGAAGTAGTTTCATGTGAGAAACTGAATTTGGACATCAGACTTCTGAGATCCTATTATAGCAATCACCAAGCGTTAAAAAGACAAAACATCTTTTCAGAGACCACTGCCAGACAGCAAAGAAAATGACTCTTTAATAATATTGGATCAATTTCCTAGCTAACCTGCCCCTAGTGGAAACAACATAAGAAAGGTTCCCAGAGAGTCAGCATTAATGATGGGGCCATGCAATGATTATCATATGCTTCCATGGACATAACAAAATTGCCTGGGGCTACTTTCATATGAGGGCTGGATTGCAAGCTGTCTGTCTTGCTCCTTCTCTCTTGCCTGAGCCATCTCCTATGCCTTTTTTTCCTTCCTGTTAAAGAGGTAAGGTTTCTCACTGTGGTACAGAGTACGTGTTTAAATGTATTATGGAAGAAATAGCTGATTTACTTGGAGCAGTTGAGACACTTAAGAGAGTTGGGCTCAGTTGCTGGCTCTATAGACAATGTGCAACCTGATCCTGAGGAGGTCACTGGATGGTTTTTACGTGATCTTCAGCAGCCCACTCTGCTGTGCTCGGAGCAAACATCAAGCTTACATCAGTCAGCTGCTCAGAGCCCTCCTTACAGGCTCCTACTCTTTTCTGGACTCATGGGGTTGGGGTTCAGCAGCACACTGTTATAATTATTCTGTTTTCCAGGTGAAGATGTCTCACTCCCAGAGACTTTGTTGTGCAGGCAGAGCAAGCTCAAGTTTGCTTATGAAATCCTGCACAGACAATGTCCACACTGTGTTCAAACCCCATCTGAAATGAAGAACAATAACTTGCCTGAACTCAGGGGTGCTGAGGATAAATTGCCAAGTGTGGATGAGACAGTCTACGTAAGTATTAGTGTAGCCAGATTGTTTTCAATAAAAGCAAGCGTATTTGTCTCAAAATGCTTTGGAGCCGGATATAATAAAAATATTGCACTAAAAAGTCCACAAAGAAGATTTTAAGTGCAAGATAGTACATAAGTGGGCCATATTGCTGAATCTAATTAAAGCATGCATGTGACATTTGACTAAAGCACATATCACTTACAATACTTACACTGAGACAGTTTAGATTTTTTAAAAGTATTTCCATTCAGCTAACAGAAACATTTACAGATTTATTCATATACTTCATGTGCCTTGAAAAACCCAAACAAGCTTAGTGGGTAAGTTTTGGCCCAACTGTTCATGAAGGAAGCAATAGTTATTCCAGTGCGCTCTCAAGATTCCCTCAAATACAAACAGAAAAGCCTCAATCACCCCCAAAATGCCCAAGAGACAATAACTGCAATTTCAAATGTAACCCCAGCACTATTTGCATCAGTTTCTATTGCTTTCCATGAAAAAGAGTCCTTCCTTTTTTTGTACCAAGAGGGGTAGGGAACATTTTGCTCACTTAAAACAAGCTTTTTTTAGTAAGATTGCAGTGTACCAAGCTTTTTTTTTTTTTTTTTTTTTTTTTTTTAAAGTATGATCCCATCTGTATTACAAACAGAATCTGGCAGCTATCATCTGCACAATTAAGGAAGCTGACAGTATCACTGAAACACCATTTTAGTGCCACCCAACCAACCTAAGTGTATCTTAAGACCCGGCACTTTTCAAGTAACTCCAACATACTCCCAAGCATTAAAGAGATACGAAGCAAAATACAATAAAACAACCAATAATTACTATAAACACAACACATATGAACTGGAAGCAAAGCCATACCTGAGTACTAGCGCATTCTACTAGACAAGCTTAAAGATGGGACAATGCTGATATAATTTAATTCAAAGAAAAATATTTCTCTTTTGGAAGAACATACTAAGAAATGTGAAAAAATACATACTGGAGAAACGCCAGCTGTACTGTCTTACACAACAGGAATATTTCAATTTTAAAATAAATTAAAGCAGCAAGCAAAAAGCCTTCTCTTTTTGTAGTGCCATCAATAATTTTTTTTTCATTAAATGCAACCTATAAAGCTACAAAAGTATCTCATTTTTCTTTTACACTTCTCCTATCACTTCGTTGTTTTGTACTGCAGTAGAATGCTGAATTGGACATTTATATTTTGCAGTTAAACCCAAGAAGGTAGCAGCATCACACTTAAAATGTATATGTTGGATAGAAAAGCAAAACCATCTCTGCACATATTAATTTCTACTTGTGTTACTTTAGTGACTTGGTTTTCAAATTGCACATGCTCTATACACTTACCATAGCTTAAAATATTTTTTCAACAATTAATTTCACAAGTTGGCAAACAACAACAGAAGCAAAAACAGTTTCTCCTGACATCACTATTGTTTGAGCTTGTGCTTACAGCACAGTACCTGCATTCTGGAGTTTAGCTCGCAGCTCTGTCCCATACCCAAGATGCCATCTAACTGTGTCCCTCACGACACAGGGACAGTGGCTTCCTTCTCTTGTCTGGTGACATTGCTCAGAGCTGGGAACAGGGGCTGACTCCTGTGGCAGGCTCGCAGAGCTACTCTGGCCCTTTAGGCTTGCAATGGGCTGGACTCCAGCCTGCTCCCTGCACAAAAGACTCAAGAGCCTGACTTCCCTTTGGGTCTTATTAAACAGCAGAAAAAGAATGGAAACTAAACCCAAGGAGGTAGAGGAAGGAGGGGTAAAAGTACCTTAGTGTAAAATTAAATGCAACAAGCAAGCATTTAAAGAGCAAAAACACTGTAAAGTCACCTAATCACTTTTCCCAATTGAAATTTTAACCTGGGAGAAGACAATAAAAAACAAGGAACTGAGAACAACAGGACAAGCTATGCTTTATTGTTTTAAATATCATCAGTCTAGCTTCTAAGCAACAGACATATGAAATGCTTCATATGGTGAAGGGAAGCACGCAGATTTCTGCATCTCACTTTCAATCCTAATCCTGTGCCCAATAATGGCACAGATACAAACTGTTACATGAGATGCTCACATCTTTGTTTCAGTTTAGAAAAAGCAGCTTTACAGACAACACTGCGGATCAACAGAAGTCTGAAAGTGACACAAAATGAAAAATCCAGGTACAAGTGACAGGGTACAGGGAACAGGTGGCTATTAGCAATATGGTAAAATATGGGACAGCGGGGGTTAATGCTCTTGCCTTTCAACTCTGCAAGTATTAAGCCATACTGCAGCAAAAGTTAGTTTGTACTTCTCGTACTAACACAGCTCCAAATCTGCCCAAGGATTTGAAGGGCAAGAGGCCACAGGACTGAGGTGTGCAGGCAGAGCTGCAGAAGAAGCCCGTGTCAAACGTGTCAGCACTGTGCAGGTCTGGCCAGCGTTAAGGGCTTTCCTTCACAAGCTCTAGTTTCGCACAAACAAGAAACATACAGGAGAATCACCAAGCACATATGAAACTTAAAGTCCAAGCAACAGCTAAACATTAATCCTGCACTGGGGTACTGATGGGAAATAACCTGGCTGTCTCCTCTGTGTGTCCTGAGGTTCCTGTTGGGGTCCCCATAGAGAACACAATCAGGGCCAGCTCTACAGCTAAACTGTGCTTTTCCACCTGGGAAGCTTTGGCTTGGCTTTCTCTTGTAGTCTCTCTCCCCCAGGGTTAGAGAGAAGAATGGAGAGAAAGCCCTAACGTTGCCTGCCAGCAGCCCCTTGGGGCAAAGTGAGTTCTGAAAGTTCTGGTGGGATGGCAGAAAGGTACAGAAGCTGTGGAGGCATTGGGGTAACTCAGGAGAAGCAGATTTTCCTCGTCCTATGAAAAGGGAACTAGGAGAATGCCCAGCATGAAAGTAAAACAAATGCTGATTTCTTTTTTATCTCCTCTATACATCAAATTTCCTTTTACCAAACCACCTACTTCTTCCCCTTTAATGACTAGCATGAAAATAGCTATCTTTTCTTAAGAGCGCTGTAAACTGAATGACCCTCCTATAAAAAGCACTGGATTTATAGTGTTAAAAGACACAGTCCCAGAACCGTACTTCTGTTTACTTGAGAAGTATAAACCATTACCCGGAAAACAGAGAGGCCTTTTACAGAGACTGGAAAACAAATGGTATAAAAGCATTAAGATCTACATATCTTTCCTTCCCATACATTCAAAGCCATCAATCATATATAATCCAGAACATACGAGGTGCAAAAGTGCTAAAAAGGGCCCATTAAAATACAAGTCTTTCCAGGTGTACCACCCAATCACTAGAACTAAATGCAGAGCAAAAACAGCTCCCATTTATACACACAATACCATTAGTGGCAATTTATCATGTCTTCTTAAAGTGATATATAGCACGTTATGAAATTGCTCATTAACTCTCCCAGCAAAAGCTCAGCATGCCCACATGTACTCAAAGTGACTGTAATTGGCATTTCAGAGACCTTAGCTTAGAATTCATTCTTATTTATAAAGCTCAGCTTCCATAACCACCTTAACGTGCTTTTTGTAATATCGTTAACTTCGCATTTCTGAGTGAGTTTTTCTCTCCACGCAACTCTTTCTTTTCACCTTCCAAACAGACAAAGTATTTGAATTAGTTTTCTTCTGCTGCTTTCCTCATCTTCTTTCAAGAAGATCTATTAAAAACCCAGGTCTGTGCTTTACTATAAATACTTCGTTAAAATAATGTTATAATAAAACAGTAGAGCCACAAAATTCAGATTTCCTTTCAAATGGTAAAATATCTGAGATCAGGATCTTAATCATCCTACCACGTAAGTACTGTTGGTTACATAGAACCGCACTTGCAAAGCAGTTTAGCACATGCAAACACTGCAGCCTGTGTTTGAGTCCTGTGTCCCCAAACAGGGCTCAATGTCAGGGCTGGCTAAGAGCCAAGCACAGCTAACCTCACACACATTATGCTAGCACTGTCACACCCATGCCTTGCAGTCACTGCAGGATGACTTTTCAGCCAAAGGTCTTGCTCTCGTTTCCCTGGGAAAACAAGTGTCTCTATCTCATTCTCCATCCAACAGACCAGTGCTGCCTTGATGGAGAAGCCTTGAAATTACACAAATCTTTCCCTTTTCCCATTTAATCCCATTTAAGTCTTTCTACTGTCTGTCTGATAACAGGTGGTAAGGTTCACTGTCACAGGCAGAAACGTACAGAAATGTATTACAACAGATAAGCTTCCAGCGAGGGGGGGAAACACTGCTCAGCAGGCAAAAGTCAGTGAGAAGGAAATTCCCTCTGAGAGTGTCTGTTGCTTTATGGGTTAATATTGGGGTTCTCAAACCATTTCATAATTGCATCACTTCTTAATAGAAGACTGACTTGCTGACACCTTTCCATTTGCAGTTGTCAGGACCACCTGCCCTCCCCATTTGCAACTGCATTGCATTCCTGTGACATCCTAGAAGAGCAATGCCTGGCTAGTAATCTATTTTATCTTATGGCAATTTTGCAGGTTGAGACAATGAGAAGGGCCTGCTCCTTACTGCTCACTATTATTTTATGCAGGAACTGATGTTTATGAACAAAGCTGAAAATTCAAGTCATTGTAATTTTTGATTCCCCTTATCAGACAGACCTGCAGAGAAGGAGTTGCCCCTGTATGGCACACTACCCACCTCTGCTGTGACTGCTTATGGACAGCCCCTCTGGACACGGTGCCTTGAGACATACAAATTAGCCCAGTATTTTTGGTATACGAGTCCCTGTGGAAGGTTCCTCTGAAGTAAGGGACCAAAATGACTGCAAATAAAAGAGCCCTGTTTATGCCTCTTTAAAACTTTTAAGTCCAATTCTAATATGATCCCATTGTTAATGCTAAAAGATACAAAAATATTAAATCCACAATCACTTAGATAGTATCTTCAATAGCTCATTCACAAATTAATTGGAGTATGTCATCCTTTGTAGTGCACAGACTATTATTTCTGCCAGGTGCACTGGCAAAAGCAGTATTTGCCTCATGCATTAGGCAGTAATTCTCCCAGTAGAGGGGATTTTCCTCTAAAGAACTTATTACAAGACTTAGAAGTGAGGCTTATTCATGATAGAAGCCGTACTATCCTAGGCATGACAAAATATTTTTCGATAAAACCAAGTCCAGCCACTGATAGCTGAAAACCAAAGGAGAGATGGCAGACATGTCTTTGAGGAAATCTTATTCTAGTCCTTACAAAGAAAAGCCAAGACTTGGAGACAGAGTGACCTTACCATGATTACTAGGGATATATACCGTACGTAAAGTATATAGGATATTCATAGTAGACAAAATCAGAATACATTTAATGCTGAAAGGAGAAAACGTCATACCAAAACCTAGGAATTCTGTTCAATAACTGCTACTGAATTTTCACTCCTTCACTCCCTTTTTGCTCCTGTGACCTGTTTGACAGTATTCTGGGGAAACACGCACACCTTGTCAGGTAACCAGAACAAAGCCCATCCAGAAGTATGACACAAAGTAGCACACAGAACAGATATATCTTAACATGGTGGTAGAATTGGAAAATATCAGTTTTATTGTGTCCAGAGAAGTTAGCATTTTCCTGCACAGTTCTTGAGATTGTTTTTGGATGTTTCTCAAAGCAATTCCGCTGCTACCATAATAACACATCTCCCAACAAAAGATCTCCTTGCTTAGTTCTTATGAGGTCAGTAAACCAATGGTTTGCTGGACATTTGATTCTGACACAAGTCTTCCAGAAAAACCACTTCAGGTTCTTGGAAGTACTTTTCCTCATGAACATTAGTGTGGTTATTCAATACTTCTGCCTTCAGCACTTAATCCTACTAAAGCATCTTGGAATCTTCAAACTAACCCTGACTCATCCTGAATATCAGAAGGGCTATAGAACAACTATTTAAAATACCTACTCACGCTACTATGGAGCAGTGGTTTTGGAGAATTTACACAAGTCTTAAAATGTGGTAAAAAACACATGCTGAACTAGTATCTCAAGACTTTCAGAACAGCACTTAATGTGGAGCTTTGCCAGAAAAAGTCAAGTGCATTGGTAGTCAACATCCGTCCTTCTTCCGCTGATGAGCATACATGTAGTTGCTCTTTTCCTTCTGTAACATCCACATTCATCAGTGGAACAAAAATATAAATAACAAAACAGTAAGGTTGCTTCTTATATTACTACAGTGAAACGTGAACACCACATACTTTATTTTGAGCTTAATTCTTTCCCAATGTTCTTTTCATGCAAATATATGAAAATAAAATAAAAACAAAAACAAAGACAACACTATTTCAAAAGTTGTGCCCAAAAACTTAAGTTATACCACAAAAGCAAGACCAGAGAATTAGATGCATTCTCTGATGGTCCCATCCATATACCTATTTGTGAATTGCAGAATGCCCATCTCTGTGGGAACCTTTCATTGTTTACATTTTTCACCATAACGAGTAAGTGACTACTACTGCTTTCACAATACAATTTATGGGCAATCTGAATTCAGAGTTTACACAGCATTGGCTCTACCACTGCCCTCCTGATTTTCAAATTCCCTCACAAACCAGTTCTGCATCCATTCCATAAGCTTCTTATTTTGCCTGTGAACTTGGAGACAATTTTTTCTTCCATGTGCTCAGGACTGTGACCCAGATATGTCCCTCATCACTCGTTCTTCCTTCCTAACTCCGTAGGCCCATCTTTGTTTTACTGCGGTATCTATCAATGTTTTGTAATTTGTTTACCCAGGACAGCTCAACTCAGATGGAGCACTGGGTTTTCAGCAAGGTCCTGCTTTTGTTACCCAATTTTCCAGCTGGTTTAACAGAGGCCCAAGGAAGCCAAGTGACCTGCCCAGGTCAGGCAGCGTTGGTGGCTCGGAACAGATTGGGGCCTGTGATCCTCCTGGCCCCACACCCTGAGCTGAGCCACACTCCCTTTTACACGTTGTTCTGCACTAGAGATAAATTGTGTCAACTTTTCCTTCTTGGCTACAGATATTAAAGTAAAACCCCCAATAGATTCATTTACACAGTTGTTCCACTTCTGAGTGCAAGCTTAAGCTATTTGGAACTCATTAAAATCCACACAACAATGCATCTAAGTGTATTTTTTCCTGCACCTTCTCTTCTTTCATTACAGCTACTCCACTAGCAGCCCAGTCGCCTGATCTTTCTCTTAAACTCAATGATCTGGCAAACATTTCTACCTCAAGTGTTCATATTTCCTCTACTACTTCCTTGTGGAAGAAGGAATGCAATTCATTTGCCACTTGTGCTTTGTCAAATTTTAATTGTTATTAATTTTCCACCCAACCACTTCCACCGAGATTTCAGCCTATTTACAGCTTCATTTATCATGGGATTTCCATTCCCATCACATAAAAACAGCCTACTGTTTACAGTTGTTACACAAGTAAAGATGCTTGTACAGACCTGGTATTACTACTGAATACTTTTTCACTTAATAACGTGTAGGCTATAAAAATGAAAAGCATGTTTCAAAATACACAAGATCAGGAACTACAGAATTCAAAGGTTTGACTCTGGCTCTTCTGAGATCTTGAATAATTTTCTTAGGCTTTCTAAATCTCACTTTGACTGTAAAACTCTAAATTTCCTACTTTATACAACTGAACTCAAAGTAAACTGGTTAAGGTTTGCAAAGATAGAAGTTGTTAAAAGGCTATTCCGCTGGGGACATATACTTCCTAATATAGCCTCCTTCTTAAATTCCAGCTGAGCCACGTTTTGCTTCAGAACAAAAAATGGGTTTGGAAAGGTACACATGCTTTTTATCTATAAGACTAATGTACTCCTAGAGTAAGGCTGAACAATTTCCTTTAAGCTTTACTTCCTCGAATAAATCCACTGGACCAACATTTTAAATTCCATTTGTATTTCAATCCAAGGATTTTGACAACAAAGGGAGTCTAATATTACTTTTTCAGAAAAAAAAAAAAAGTACATACAAAATGGTACTTTAGTTACGGTTAGGCCAAATCAGTTTACTAAGTGTCAGAGCAGCCTTTTCCTTTATACGTGTAAATTTTTTTTCCTTCAGAATAACTAGATTCACTATTACTAGATAAATATCTGATTTGTGGCAAGCAGGTGCAGGATGTAGATGTCTAGCTGTTATATATTATTAGTTCAAAATTTACTTCAAAAATAACACACTTTACCTAAAAACACTAAAGATATTTCTGTCAACATCAGTTTAGGCCACTTCTGTAATTATGTTAGCCTCTATGGACAGAAATCTATTTCCTAACTTTGCATCCTTATTTTTCCATCCATCCTTTGAGAACAAATGTGTACATTAATACATCCAAAATCCATTTAAATTGGTAAAAGAAACTCATTCATGCTAAGCCTGCTTACTCTCCTTTCAGTCACAACATAATGCATATTTACATATATACATTTAATCCATAAAATACCACAGACAGTCCTACTTCCTTTAGTGAATTCTAGCCAATACCCAACCGGATAATTTATGTCTGCTATTATCATTACTTTGGCTCTCCTTAAACTCTGTTATTTATGTCCCTAATGATGTTGTCAGCTAGTTGCCCAGTTTATCAAATTCATCTAACCCCCCTAAACATGCTGTCTAGGGAGGAATTTTTGCTCTGTCAGGCAGACGGACTAGATTCCTAGTGGAAGTCACTCATCACAAATTTTCATGTTTCCATAAAGGTAGTTTCTGAACAATCACAACTCTCTGAAATCCTGTCAGTATTATTAAAGAATACTTTATTCAGCATGGATCTGTGCAGCATTCCTTTACATTTGCTGTGTGCTTACCTGTGGCTTAGCTATGGTTCTTTATTAGTATTTGCATAAACTGAAGCTGTGGTGACATTGCACTTACCAGGCAAGCGGACATGTTGGGGCCTGAATCAGAAGCACTCAAAGCCAAGCTAAAGAGCCCATACTATCAAAAGCACTGGAGTACTTTATTTAGCTTTGTGCTTAGAGACATGAACTTTAGGGTGCAAAATGCTCCCTGCACTTCTCCTATTGCTACTTCAAGGGCTGTGGCATGATGCTCACAACAAGAATCACTGAGTGCTTGGTGAATATGGACCCGTTACCAGCTGCGTATCATCTTTTAAAGATCATGGGGAATGGGTCTTTATGGGTTCAAAAAGCTATTTTGGAGTTTTGTTTTAAAAGCTTAAGATAAAACAGGAGAATAAAAAGAAGAAATATACCGGGCCAGGGGGCTTTGAATAAGAACTGATTCAGAGTGCAGTTTTTGTTTGAGATGACTCACGTGCTGACCGAACACAATACGCTTAGAGAACATTGTAAAAACAAAAAACAAACAAACAAAAAAAACAACAGGAAAATGGAAAAATGGTGAAAACCATACAGAAAAGCTATGATAACTTATCACATTTCCACTTTTCAAAATGCACTGCAATAGGCAGTTATTTCTATGGATCCAAAACCTTCCATTCAAGATGCTCAATGACTTTGTATCTCCTGCTAATGTATTCCTTGGGGAAGGTGCTATCCAGCAGCCCCCCTTATAGTTATTGTTCGGAAATCATTAACCCACAATTCTTTTCAACTTTTGGTAATTATGATGTTAAAAAAGGAAAAGTTTTGCTGCTAACAGTTGCAACAATGTATTTGCTTGCCACATGCGATGGAAATCTGATAAACAATATCTGTGCACTCCATCTGTTACACTGGATTGATCCGCAGATGAGATTCTTTTTAGAAACCTGCTTACCCCTGCTGGTGCTGCAAGCTTGAAAGAGAAAAAACACTTTCTTCTCCTTGTTCTCTTGTGTGGTGGTCGACCCTGTCTTCCTCTCCATTAGAACCCATCCTGCTGCCACAGATCTCACAGGATTTATATTGTTTTGATTCCTTTCAAACACTGTCTTGTTACCAACATCTGACAACAGTCTCTTGGGCTATCACGATTTTACAAACTGACCAGGCCTATCAGTCTCCATAAATCCCATGGGGATGCAGACCTGTGAAAATGTCTTTAACCATCCATTAAAGTACACAGTAGCTCTTGTATTATATAAATAGTCATGGGTGTTCTATACTTATACGGAAGAAGAAGCTGTAATTTGGGGAGGGGAGAAGGAGGGAAGTGCTTGAAAACTCTGCCAGAAGAGGTTGTTCTCTTGACACTCATGGCACATCAGCAAGCTCACTTGCTCACCGCACCGCTTGACGAGAACACACCATGGGTGGTCGCCTTGCTCCCATCCCCCCCCATAATAGTGAAGAAAAGCCACAAAATAGTGAGTCCAATTTAGGCATGACCACACAGGCTGGTTTCTCATGAAGTTGGGGAAGTTTTAGTCCTGCTTTTCAAACAACAATGCCCAGAAAAATAACAGTGCAGAGGCATGTCTACAACTGAAAAATCCAAAACATATTGAGTACACGCAACAAAGCTATTGGAAGGCATGGTTTTCATGAAATATTTTAGCCCCCTGGCCTTATGTGAAGTTTAAAGCTTACATTATAATCTGCGGGTGTATGATACGGGTATATGTAAGTCTGCCTACATGAGGATTCAGACAGACACCAACAATTATGCGTAACAACTGAAAGTCAAAATTAAAATAGTTATAAGAGCAGGGCTGTATCTAACTTCCCCATATACGCAACAGTACCAACAAATCAGATTTCTTGCTGTGAAACCAACTCACCTGAATTAATGAGTTATTTTAAAACAAACTGCAATAACTATCTGCCAGAGCTGCTGCAAAAGCACTCTTGCCAAATCAAACAGTTTGCTTCGAGTGTCAAATGGGGCTGGGGGAAGAGGAAAGAAGAAAAATGGTTAATAGTAGGGCTGTTGCTTTTCCCAAGCGCAGCAAACTGAGCCTAATTGATGCTGACGCATGACAGACTCGTGTGTACAGTATTGCCCAGGCTCTGACTGAAGCTGCTGACAGAGGGTAAATGGTGCATGGCAGCTGGTCCTGCCCTGGCCTGGCATGGCAGCGTGAGCACACATTGCCTGTCAAGAGATATCATCGGGGCTAATGAAGGGCAGCCCATATTTTTAAAATTCTTCTCACTGAGTTTTGGATCAGACTTTGCACCATAAAGCATTCTCAACCTTTTAGTGCTTGGTTAAGGATATGTGACACTTATTTAAAAATTAATTCTAATCAATTTAAAGTTAGAAAACTAAAAGCCAGCGTATCTCTATGTGAGAAAGAAAAAGTGTGTATGAAGATGGAATGACATGGCAGAGGGAAATGGGAAAGAATAGAACGAGAGGAAAGAAATGCAGGAGCTTGTGCAGCTACCAACAATAGAGAGTGATGACAAAGAAAGACAGCAATTTATCTGCCCACAGACATTCCTTCATAGTCCTTTTAAAACAAAAAGTTGTGCATTTCTGAAAGATTTATACGAAACAAGTGATTTCCTACAAACTCTAAATGCTTTCTGTTTTCTTGAATCCACCCCACTGTCTGTAAATCGCAGCTCAATTTTGCTGTCAAAATGAGAGAAAAATGCAATAAAATCTGCCACCCGGTCCTTATGCATAAAATTTAAATGTGGAATAGAATTAGGAAAAGAGAATGTTATAATGTTACAAATGTAGCTGATTGCATTTTATTTAAGTAAAAGCTAGGTTGGATCCTCAGTTTCTCAGAAGTCTCTGGGTCATAACGCTTTATGCTATTCTGCATGGTAGTGAATGGCAGAGATATTTCTGGTTTAGCTTTTTCTGAAATATTCTGCTCAAAGACAAACAAAAAATACATATGCAGAATACTCATGAGACTTCTCAGGGTATTCCACTGACCAGTGCAGAATCATTTCTGGCCACAGAATCCCTAAAGGCGTTATCCTGGTTTCACAAAAATCCCTGGCATTTTCACAACTGACTTCAGGATTTCCATAATTACTTTACATTCCAACAAAGAGAAGATGCTTGGTTCTCATCTAACCTGGAATGATTTTTCCTCTGCCAGTCACTATTAGCTTATATGGAGTAGTCCCCGAGTATATCAGAGAGACAGGATTTGTGTCCCAAGGAGACTAATCATCTTTTCTGCCTCTGTAGACCAAAAAGAGACATTTGACAACGTTATAATGTTGTCTTTTCCACCCCATTATTATGCAGAACAGAGAAAGAAGAAAAGCATCCGAACTTCTAAACTTGAGGGGAAAAAAAGAAACAGCAAACTACCAAAAAATTCACAAACTGCTGTATTTACTTGATAAGTAAATGCTATTTATTTTTAGGCTTATCAACAAATCTAGTTGAAACTTAGCCTAACTTTGGCAAATGTAATAGATCACAAAGTAGTATCATGGTCTGTAAAACACATTCAAGCATACTACAGCTTTGGCTCACAGAAAGCCAAACAAAGGCAGAAATAAAAAACATGGTAAGGTAAAACAAAATAAACTACCTTGTTCTCATAAAGTCTTTCATCACTGCACCTTGACTAACTAAGATGTGTCTCTACTGTGATATCTTAGTGTGCTGGAGGGAAAAGTAATATTCCTTAATCAGATTGGTTGAAAAACTTGGAGGAAAAAAAGGGTGGACAAATAATAGATACTGTCTATCTCAGTAAACATAAATGTTCCTGTCCTAGTTAAAACTTTGCTAATTCTTTAAATAAAAATCTTTTTCAAGTATGTTTTTTTACTTAACCAAAGACAAGTGCTTTTGCTCTCATTCATTTTCAAAAAAATATTTGTTTAAAAAAATCTTCATTCAATTACTGTTTGTTAAGAATTCCTAAAAGAAATGAGTTACTGTCCATTTGATGATTTGGAAATCAATTTTGCCAGCATAGACTATTCAAATAACACCATAACTGGTGCCATACCCACTCAACATCTGCATAACCTATGTTTTATCTAAGCAAAAATGTGTGCTATTACTTCTGAAGTCTTTAAACATTTTCTTTTCTCCATAGAGTTTGAGAAAAAATTTGTAACATTCACCTACTTCTTCTATTATAGGATGCATGTAATAAGACCTTATCCCATATTTGTAGGGAAACACTGCCATGCATGATTATATGAAAAGTGATACAAATACATTTCACTTTCTACTTCCACTGCTGTGAAGATCTCAAAGTTTTGAAAGAAAATATTTCTTATTTTTGCAAAGATAAGTCTTCACTTTCATTATCTCTATAAACTCTTAAAAGAGATGACCTCTGTCAAGTTTTATGTGACAAACTGTTTTTATTTTTCCTTGATAGGGAGCAATACCTGGAGCACATATGAAGATAGGTAAACTGCAGAAGCTCACTTCCTGTGTTTCTAAAATCTGCTTTTATGAAGCAATCTGTAATTGAACTTATTAAGAAAGGGCTGCTCTCTGATATCAGCCTTATGCTACCCCAATTCATGTAGCATAGAATCATTTTGCAGGTCTGGTTGAGAAAACAAAAATTCTTTAAGGAGGAGAATAATTACTGAAAGAGTTTGACATCTGATTCTGGTTTTCAAGATGGAGGTACAAAGCTGTGATCACAGAACTGCTGCCTATAAAGGTTCAAAATGTGAAGTGTCACCAGATTTGAGGATACAGCAGCCCACTATCAAAACCCAACTTTCTTACAAGCAGCTATTTGTAAAACTGCATGCAAATAAGTAGTATGTGTTGAAAGTGAGAAAGATAAGATTTAAAACTATATGCCTAAATATATCTATATAAGCACATGCAGAGACCAATGCTTACATTTGAGTGTGCATATGTGTATTTGTGCATCTGTGTAATAAACACATGCAATAAACACACTAGTTGGAGAAACTAGTTGAGAAAATTCTGATTGCCAAAGAAACTCTGCATTAACTGCTGTTAGTTTCTCTTTGGATTTCTGCTACAGGCACCTTTTTTAAACTGGTCATTCCCAAAGAGATAAAAAGCATTTTCGTGTCCATCAGGATTGCAGGATCAGGTCCTCTCTAGTCATACCGAGTTGCATAAAATGCCTGATACTGAGTTTCTAAAAAAAAAAAAAAAAAAAAAAAAAAAAATCACACACATACAAAATGCTAGTGTGCATATGTGTGTGCATAAGCTATTTAAGCACAAATTGCCAGAATGTCAGTAAATTACTGCCAGAGCTGTAAGGCATTTACATACCGTAGGCATGAGCAACCAATTGGAACTTTTAATCTTTTAACAAGTTGCTGCTCAGTGACATAATAATGAATAAAATGAAGAGTAATGAAGTTGACCATAAAGCTTAGCAAATAAACACTGTACACAAATATAACAATTCCTGACTAGCTCAGCACACAAAGTCTATTCATAATTTGCTGCTGGTTACCATATGCTCATGCACACAGTAACATCCTCCTGCCATTGCTTTTGGTGTGAATGTTGTATTCTTGCTGCAGATCTCCCCATTTGCTGCCCTTGCCATGCTGGGATCTGCTCTCATTACAGTTAGCTCAGCTGCAGATAGCTTTATCTTTTAGTATTGTTCCGAGGAAGTTTTTAGAAGCTCTCTTGTCTCAATACTCCTGTCAAGGAAGTTGTAGAAATCACCCCCAGGATTACTGACAGAAACTTTCATTTGTTTTAAATCTGAATGTATAGTCTGGTTTATCAGCACTGACAAGACAAGGTCATAGACCATGCTCTATTGTTATTCTCTTTCCTACCAAGAGTCCACGATTAAGTCGCCTAAAATAAATTTCTACTTCTGTCAAAAGACATGGAAAATCACTAGCAATAGCTGCGAAGACAACTGACCATTCACTGTCTTTTATGGTTAGGAACAAAGTATGTCTAATAAGGTAATATACTTAGAGTATCTTTCGAAATTGTGACTGGCACACCCAAAACTCATCCCATTTTTATATATACAGGAAGTCTACAAGGTATCAAATTCGATTTTGTTTAAGACAAACTTGGTTCAGGTGTTCATTATAATTCAGGCAACTAAAAAGGCAGGGTAGAATCTACAGAACAAGCAGAAAGACTGAGTTAGAATTCACCTATAAGATAACAGCAGATATCAGGGAAGGCAATAATGACCATAAGTCACCACTGAGTGATAAGACTTTTGAGGTACAAATCCACTCCCAGTTGAACTGATGTCCCTATCAGAAAACCTACACCAAAACTTGTTCCAGCTGGCAGCAATTGGGGCAGAAAGACTGAGGATATAATAAACACAAACAAGGAGAGAATTAGAGGCTACTCTCCCAGGATGGACTACTGCACCATGGTAGAACATTAAAAGAAGCTTGAATTGCCGTTGTCTTTGTTGTCTTTTCTCTGTAAAAAGAGAAAACTGCTTTTTTAATATACAAATAAGGATTTTAAAGCATATTATTTTAAAAGCTCCAAGGACAGAAACTAAAAAGCAAAACATTTACCTTTTACTTAATCCTACAATGAAATAGCGTGGTAACATGATATTATTGCTCCAAGGTAAATATTTACTTGTTAGTATTGGGCTCTGCATAAAAATATAGTCACTTTCCCCACCCAAGATGACCTGCATTTTCTATTACCAAGACCAAAACAACCACCCACTCCACAATTCCCAGTTTAGTAGGCTGCGTGTGCACGTATACTTCTTGATCTGTGCTCAGATGCCTGAACATAGGGAGGCTGCATGTACATGACTTTCATTTCACACATCTTGGAACACAAACTGAGAATTTATCATGACCAAAGCAAAGGAGGAAGCATCTGCTTTCCCTTTCTGTTCTCCTCCCCATACCAAAGGAGGTAGCATTACCCATTAAGAGCCCACGTATGAACAACAGCTGCATCTCTCTGGTGCTCTAGAACACCACAAAGAAGACTACGCTACCTTTTTCCATATCAGCTTCTGCTATTACACACTTTGGCATCTGTCAATTCAGGGGACAACAATATGGTGATTATCAGGACTAAGACGACATCAAGCAGTATAAATAAATTTTAAGTTCTTTCAGATATGTTTGGCAATTCCCCTTGTACTGTTTTAGGAAGGATTTTGAAAATACATACATTCCCCTGAGTTATATTTGCTCTTTCTCCCCATAGACATGAGAAGTACTGTGTTTAATGACATATGCTTCTAGAAGACAAAAACTATATCAATACATAGCAGGAAAAAATGTCGTTTAAGTGATTTAAG
Source organism: Meleagris gallopavo (assembly GCF_905368555.1). Lineage (NCBI taxonomy): Eukaryota > Metazoa > Chordata > Aves > Galliformes > Phasianidae > Meleagris > Meleagris gallopavo. The sequence continues at coordinate 26,187,405 of NC_139411.1, read as the reverse complement.
ATGTTATCAGGTTTCTGCCTTTCTTTCCCCACCATGCTTCTAGCTAAGACTACTGCCTTCTTGTGTCATCACCATGACAGTAGGGCCAGCAGAACACACTGAGCATTGCTCATTTGCTGCAGGTACAAATCACAATCCCTATGACACTTCACCATGCACAGACATTTGGGAGCGCTCAGAGTTTCCTTGGACATTAAACTCTAACAAGCTTCCAATGATATTTTCTCTGCCAGATCTTACTGAAATGGCTGCAGCCACGTTCTCATATTAACAAAGCTAACTGTTGCAATACATCATGAAGATGCATCTTCTCCAGAAAGCCTTCAGAGTAACAGCAGCAAGATGACATGCTAGGGCTCCAAATACCACAGAGAACTGTAGCAATTTGGGATAACAAAGGTTAAGGTCAAACCAGAATGAAATAGTTCAGTGTGGTTTGGGAACACTGAAAAGATGCATTTCAAGATTTCCCACTAAAACAAAAATTCCAGTGTTTCCAAACCAAACGTTTACTCAGCTTTCTGTTCAGTGAGGAAAAAAGAGATCAATGTTTTAGCTTTCCACTCCTAGTTGAAATAAAACAGGTTGACATACTGGCAGCTCCCAAGACAAAGCCCAAATATCAACTAGCTTCAGTGGTCACACACTTAGAAGAAACAGGAAGTTGAAATGATGCAATGTCAGCTTTGTGAAACACATCCAAAGTTAATAATTCCTATGGCCAGTTCCACCAGAACACTAGTGCCATACTACTGTCCTAGGATCGCTTCCTTCCCTAGTAATAGCAAAGTTGCTGCTTCATAACTTTTTGCTGCCCATTGAGTACTCATGATCTCAGAGTAGCTATTAAAAACCAGCAAAATCTTGTAAAAGAAGCAATGAAATTATTAACCATTCATGTCAGGTAAGATAGGAATGAACACAAACTAATTATGATCTGGTTAAATGATAATACTTTCTCCTCTTTGGACCAGATTAAAATGTAACAAAAAAAAAAAGTAAACATTTACTTCCCTCAACATCAGCACAATCCTGATGTGCAGCTAATTCTCGGACACGATACCAAAAATGTTCAGTGAGACATATAATGCCCCAAATACATTTCCTCTATGAATGTGGCTGTATCACAAAAACCCAACCTTTATATTTTGAACTACTTAATAAAAAACAAAAGCAAAGCTGGCAGCAAAATACAAAAAGTAATAAATGCTTTGAGTTAAGAGTCAAGTAAAAAAAAAAAAAAAGGGAAAAGACATTTATTTATAACGTTCTCTAATAAAGATTGTGAAGCTTGGTGCAATAGAAAGACTTCCCTGAATAAATTCATTGTGTTTTTAAATAGAGAAATTTCAGAGAACATAGTAGTTAGTAAATATTTAAAACCTTTGTGGTAAAGGCTTAAACCTCAAAATAACAAGGAAATGACAACTGTTTATTTTTTCTCCACATAAAACTGAAAGTTATTGTAAGGTCATTATACTGCATGCCTGTTTTCTCTTTAAGAAGTAAATAATTGCACCACTGATTTGAGTAGACCTGCCAGTAAGTCTACATGTGGTTAAGTCAGATAGACCGATGCTCTAAAATTGGCAAGAAGCTAGCTCCCACAAGCTATTAAGCAACACTGAGGTCTAGGTAGCTCACAGCCCTTTTATCATATGTTTCTCAACAGAAAAAAGAAAAAACACATTCAGACTGCAGTTGTTGTGCAACCTTTTAACAAGGTTCTGCATATTCCAGGATAACAGAGAAGCAGAATTCGACACAGTGTTCACTCTCTGCTGCAATATTCAACTGAAACATCTGAGATCTCTTCAGAAACACATTTCTGATTCTCACAGTCACAAGAAAAATCTTCATAGACAGGAAATGAAAACAATTTGTAATGACATAACTTGAGCTTGCAAACAGCCCTAAAATAATAACTGCGATGTCACTGCAATGAAGGCTGTATCAGATTAATGGCTGTAATCAAAACAATGGACTGTTAGTTGGTTAACTGCTATTGCTAACCATTGTTGTGCTGAAGATTTTAGCACTGCCATGAGCGTGTGTTTATTCCCATCTTTACAAGTACTCAGCTGATGGGAGCTGTCAGTGCATCCAGCTTTGCTCAGTATTAGGGAAGCTCCGCCACTCAAACCATACAGCCAACAGTGAGCTGAAACTGGGCAGCTGTAGTAACCTCCAGATAAATAGTACATAGCAATAAATGTCCCATAGAAATAATACTTTTGATTTAAATTGAGTAAAATCCTATATTTATAGATTTGACTATTTGCATCAATAATAGAGCCCAGGGAACACAGTACAAACTCTAATCCTGACTGTTACAAAAGATGCATGTAGTTGGTCTGTGGCCATTTCCTCATTTCTACACCTGTACAAGGAAGGCAAAGAGTATTGTGGGGAGGAGTAATGGAATATGGGTCACATTACGATTTATGGCTTGAATACATATCCACTGTTAGCATAACCATCTGTATTTTCTATCTTAAAGATAAAAATTGATCCAAGCATGAAGTTTTCAATCCAGATTGAAAAAAAAAAAAAAAAAACAAACACACAAAAACAGAACTAAGCCAGTCACATAACAGATTCTGCTTTGAAGCTGTGGGAGGGTTAGAAGATGTCTCAGAGTCCTTCCTCTAATTCTACAAGCAAATGGAAAACAAGAAACCTGTATTATGCTGGAGACTACCATCACGTCAGCTTGAAGAAACACTGAGTCCTTTCCTCTGGCAATTTCATGGAACAGCACACACCCAGAAGGGAGCTACAGAAATGGCTAACAGAAAGAAATAAAAGGTCCAATGAATGCACTGAATAAACCTGCATGACAGCACAAAGAACAAACTCGCTTGGTTAGAGTTTGATGGCTGAAAAGGCCAAGCAAATAGTAGGTGCTAATTGAGCTCAGTACAGAAACCTCAGCATGCAGGTAGTTGAAGCAGTTGAATATTTGTAGCATCCTATACAAAAGGATTAAGCAGTTCCTCCGCTAGTCTGTATCTGCCTCTTTTTCAGTAACTAAAAACAAACAAATGCACAAGCACCCATACACCATATGTTTCTCATATTAAAGATTTCCTGGAGCCAGATTCCAAAGGGAAATATCATATGCTGAGCAGTGGCAGTAAGTTTCAGATTCAAGCGTTGCTCTTTCAGTAAGTCACAAAACAACCTCTGCTAGGTGCAGTCTAAGTTCCACTGGTCAAGCAGCACAAATTTACAGTGACAGCTGATAGTGACCCTCCAATCCACAATCCTAACAGAGGAATTTGTTGGGGAAACACAACCACGTTTCTTTCTGAAGCACCAAAAAGCATTTTGCCAGGGCAGAGTATGAATAATGCACTACTGCTGCATGAATGCTGGTTACAAAGAATGCGGGTTTCTATCTTCCAATCAGTCCAATTTTTTCTTCAGCAACTGAAATATTAAAATATAAAATATAAAGAAGAAAAAGATGATCAAAGAACTGGAGATGATATCAAGTCCACTTATGACCAAGCACAACAGAAGATGAGCAAAGTTTTGGAAGAAGACTCAAGCAAACAGACGAGGAATTGCAAGAATAAACAAACAAATAATTCTTTTGCCTTGAAGTTCAAGCAGCAGTTTGATGTTTTTAATGCAAATGCTCTTTTTTTCTCCATAGTTTTGCTATAATTCTGCTAATTAGCAAAATTTAAAATATATTTTTTAAAACCTCAGCTTTTTAGCAATGTGATGACAATGCATTTGAAAAGATAGACATACAAGCTTCCTGAATAGCTGTATCTTAACTATTTTTTTTTTTTTCCTTTTGCCCCTTATGCTGTAAATTTGCCACTAATAACAAATTTGGGCACAAATCCTATAAAAACAACTAACTAAAATCAGTATAACTACTCACAGTAGTAAAGCTATGCAGATGTCTAAATACTTGCAGGTGTCTCAGATAATAAGATTTCAGGGCAAGAACTACGTTTGTGTGATTAGCTAACTAATACATTCTAGGATGCTTGAAATATATGTAATAAGGTTAACTCTGCAGTGTCTTTTTGTTTGCTCATGATAATTAAATGCAGTATAAGCCTTCCTTATTGTATTTTCTTTGTACGCTTTCCATATGCACACATACATATATATAAATATTTATATACCTTACACACAGACACAAAAAGATTTCTTCCTGCCACATATTTATCACACAGGTTACATTTTGCTGATAATGTTTCCTGGTCAACAACAAGCAAGCACTTTTATCCTAAAAAGTGTTTAGTTGCAAAATTGTTAATGAAATCCATAGAAACACTTAGGAACCAGTTTTTTAATCTCATTACCATATCAAGGAGCTCCCTGTTAATCACTGTCCAAATTCATTTGGATTTATTGTATCACAGTTATGCTTACAATTAAATGCCACAAGGTCCCAGTCAGATTAAACAAATGATTTTTCCTGTAGTCCTTACAGGACTAGTAGTGACAAATCACATGGAAGTAAAATATATCATAATTAATTAGCAGAGGCCCATAGATAACCTCTCCCACAAATCTCCACAGGCAATTTTAATAGGTTTCAATATTTAAATAGAAAACTCAATGAAATTGCTTAAAAATTCAAGGAATAGTTGCACTTATTATAGGTAACAAATATGTCAGTCAATTTTTTATTATATAATTATTTTTAAGGATGTTAGAAACAAGTAATTATTTTCTTAAAAATGAATTGGCAGGAACTATTTTAAGCATGCTATTGTGCATGAAATATTATCAAATAATTGTTGTATTACTAACAACTGACATACAGAAAAGAGACATTTCCTTATCAAAGCACATAACATCTCACCATTGTAAGAAATTTAATCTCCTTTACAGAAGCTTCAGTAAGCTAGTAAGAATTAGAGGAAGATAACTGGTCTTAATAGTAAACATGAATGCCAATATAAAGAAAAAGAGGTTGGCTTCTGTAGCTTGATTTCCAATAGTACATACTTGCTGTTCATTTCTCCTATGCGTATTTGGGAAAGTAACAAAGGATGGTGTTTCAGAGATGCGTGGGAAAAATCATCCTCTACAGGAAGAAATATTTTGTCAATACTCTGAACTGGTCATGGTAACCTCTCAGCTTAAGAAATAGTAAATTCTACCTGCATCAATTTCAAACAATGTGTTCCTAGTTGAGGCAGCCTAGAATATACAAAAATTGCCAAATGAAAAAAAAACAATCATTGTTTTCCAGAGTTGAGCTTTCATCTGAACAATTTGGATTTGTTTATCAAGTGAAGACATTGGTGCTCCATCATAAAAACTTCAGTGAATTGTATTTTGTCCGCCTTTAATCTCTCCCAAATATCAACATATCTAATTTCTCATTCATTCCTTGATAATGTTCACTTAGAGGGATATTCACAAGTGCCTCTGATGGCCCTGGAAGACCGATCTTCCGATTCTGGAGAGGAAGGAACCTAACTTACAATAAATGTTTAATGATGAAATTATTGAATTGAATTTAGCCGCGACGTTTCTGTAATGTCAAAAGAAAGTCTACAAGATAAATAGGAAATCATACCCAAAACTCAAGTATGTGCTTTGGATAGGAACTTGACTTCAGCCTATCACAGAGTAATTTATCTTGAGCCACCAATGAGTTCAAGAGCAAATAATCTTTTCTTCAGTTACTTTAACTCAAATTACTTAATTACAGTAGCCAAATTTCAGTATTCATAAAAACATACCTAAAAAAAACCAATTATCTCAAGAATTGTGTAACTTCTTTCCTTTGGAAGTATCCCACACTCGCTGTTGTGTTAGGCAGAAACCCAGGAAGCAGAGGTGGACAGTTAGGACTAATCTAATCTTATGAAGCCCATGGGATTTGTACCACAATTTACTAATAGTCTGAAAACAGAACATTAAAATGTTGTAATGGTCTCCAACTGAAAATGGCAAAGGAAAAAGTTAATTTGGCCTTTTAAACAGCAATGAATACATTGGAACTTGAGTAATACAGTTTTTCAAACTATTTGTAAAGAATAGCAAAAATCAGTGTTTAAAATACAGAGATATATTTTACAAGCAGTTATTCTCAATTCAAATATGATAACACAAGATTTTCAGCGAAAAGAATTCAAGAGGGAAAAAGTAATCAGCTTGGGATGCAAGATGACTTCGTTAACTTAAGAACAACAATGTCAATAAGCACTTAAGAAAATCAGTGTTTCATTAAAATCAGAAAAAAAGCCACAAAGGATTGCAAAATTCAGGTGAAAAGCATGATTGAAGTGCACATGAACAATAGGATGATTTTGCAAAACTTTAAATCCCAGTTGGAAAGTTCTGGTTATAAAGAGCTTAAGGCACATATACAAATGCCTTGAATCATGTTCCTACTGCAAAACAGCCACAAAACCTCCAATAAGATGGGAAAATCACATCAATACAGATCTGATGGTGAGCCACGGTGCAGACAGAGCTAGGAATTCCTCTGGATAGATTCCTCCCAGACATTTAACCTGCTCCTCTTTGCTGGATTTTACATAAGGGAGTTGGGCTACAGTGATTCGAGTCAGGGCTTGGATTAACAGCTTGGGAAGGGAGAGCACAGAAATGGGCATCGCTTTGTATTCCCCATGTTCACTTTGCTGTATTTTCCTCAACTGTATGTGACGAGCACTTATTTCAGAACAGATGCTTTGACCATAAGTCTCCTCCCATCACTGCCGCAAGGTAAATTTTCAATTCATTAAGTGTAAAAACCTCAAAGTGAAAAGTTAACAGTACATCAAGAGGTCTCAGAAAATTATCTCAGGCTTATTAACTAAATTACCTCCTATTGTATAGATGAGGAGAAAGTCTGTACCTGTGCCTTTTGCTGGCAGGCCACCATCAGATTAGTTTTGTTACAGCATGAAATCAAACCCACAATATGTAAGCCACATTAATTTTCGTTGAGGCACTATTTGGAAAAATAGCCAAAACTTCTCTAGGTGATGAAGGTAATCATCATTGGTTGATCAACTGTACATTCAATCTTCTGATAAAGAACAGGAGCCAAGAACTGAGTTTGGGATATCAGAGAAAGTATTTTAAAGGTTGCTTTTGGTGAACTAGAAAGCGAGTGGTGTAACAAAACAGGGAGTAGTAACACAAAGAGACAACAGACTTGGAATCTGCTTGAAGCAAAAATGGAAACTCAGAATGGAAAAAACTATGATAAAGAGAAAAAAGTGCAAAGGTCTGGGGAAACGCGGATGCTCAGGGAATACTGTATATTAGGAGCATCATACAAGTGAGATGAAGGAACCTTATGTGCCATCTTGGTTTAAGAACCTATGGAGATCAGAACTGAAAATGTAGCAGCAAAGGGCCAGAAGCAGTTGGTAGAAACACTTGCAATCAAAAGATGTAAAAAGAATTAAGCTTCAATATACAGGAAAATTCTGCAAAAATCATCAACTGATTTTTGTTAAAATACTGTGTTAACCAAAGGTAAAGAACCACCATGATAAAAGCAAATCCATAAGTAGGGTTGCCAGTTACCACTGTTAATCTTTACAGAACTGATGATTTTTTTAAATTTTCTGAACACAAATGTTGACATAGGATTGTCTTTTGTATAGTTCACTGTACATTTTTTTCTTACAGCTGCTATCATTTCATAGAAATGTATGAGATTTCAACAAATTTGTTTATGAAGACAATAATAATAAACTTTTAAACCTACTTGAAACCTCATGAATAAATGAATACATAATTGTTAAACCAAAATAGCATCTAATCAGCTGCCTTTCACATCCTAACACTGACCTTAATCTCTGGGGCATAAACAAACATGCATACTTTGTGCAAACTTTAATCATAAAAAAGAATGAAATATATTCCAACATAAATATTTCAGCAAATAGCCATGTGAAGGAACATGAATGTTTAATTTAGACATCACCTCTGTCACTATCTGTTAGACACCATGCCAGTGTTTCTCTTCTGGGAATTCCAAAATATAACCAAGTTTCCAGCGTCTAACTGAAAATTATATTCCATCTACTTCTAGGAACTTTTGTACGTTTTCTTATTTGGCAAAATCCTACTCCAAACATTTATCATGTTTGGTTGGTCTATGTTTTCACTAATGCTATTTAGAAAGTTTGAATTAACCTTCCATTGCCTCATTTACACAGAAAGGAAGGATCTAGCGTATGGGCCAGTTTCTAACAGGTTGACTACAGGGAAAATTATCTTTATCCAAACATTTCTACCAAAGCTCAAGTCATAGCTAAGTGCCTCAACTACAACTTACCACTGTGGGCAACTGGAAGACCTAGTTATATGGTAAAAAAACCTTTTCATCTGTTCAAGAGCTTAGCAACAACACAGGAAATAAGAACATACATGTTTTTAATATTGTCTTTCAGAGACTGGAAGCATAAGTTTTTATGAAACAGCAGGTGAAGAAAAATGTATAGTTTCCATATACTTTATGATTCTAAGTAGTGACTCCCCTCCAGTTGCATATACATGTCTTTGATCTACAGAGTATCTATTACACAGCAATATAATGATCCACAATTACACTTGAACTACAGTCTCTTTGCATACTAAGCATGCAGGAACTTTTAGTTGAGTGTCTGGAGATGTTTAGATACAGAATACAATAAACGTATCTAACCGGAATGAAAAGTTATGTTTAGCAACAGAGTTCATTCACCTACGTTCAAAAATAGTGTATCATGAACACTAGAAATCTGTTCTTAGATAGTACCCTAACTTTAAGGATTTGTTCATCATCATTCTGGAAGCACACCCTGTAGTATTTCCATTAAACCAGAAATTAAAGTGCTTCATATATGACAATTTATCCTTAACAATGACCTTAAAAAGGCATGACTTAAGAGAAGCAGAAATGACACATGCTCACTCTCTTGCAGTTGGTTTGCAAGTGAGCTTGTATTTTCTTCTTTGGAGCTCAGTACAGAACTGGCAGTATTCAAAACACATTGCTCAAGTCATAATGGGGTACCACAAAGTGAAAACAATTCACACAAAGCTGCAGCTGTGGCTTTTTATAGTGTCCCTGTTCTCTTTTTCTGTCTTTTCCTCTCCTGAAGTGTCCTGACAAATGAAAACTCAAGATAGGATCTCTGTCCATGGCCTTATAATCACATTTTACTACCTGGATTCTTAGTTTTAAACTTCAGGTAACTGGTGAAGTGACCTCAATGTTCTCTGTATCTCCCTATGGGAATATTCTCTTTGTAAAAATGAGTAACTGGAGCTTAGTGTATATCTTTATGAGATAATATATTACTACACATGGAAAACGGAGATTGGAAAAGAGAACAACAGCAAGAAACATAGCTATCAAATACATATCTAGTTCAGAAGCGGACACAGAACATCTATAAGCCAACATACACCATAAACAGAAAATCTTCCCAACACCCTTTAACTAACATGAAAAATGTCTTTAAGATAAAAAAAACAAAACAAAACAAAACAAAAAAAAACCTACAATCATGGTGTTTTAGTGGAGAAGCATAAAAAAGATCAGAGAACACCACCAGTGTTCTAAGCCCTTGAAAACCTGGACAACTTTTTCAACCAGAAGTCACAAAGAACCCAGTAGGTAGATCCTGTGCCATATAAGAAGGAAAGCTGAAAAACAACAACAACAAAACCCAACAAACCTACTTCCTGCTGATCTGGCCTGGGGTAAAAAATATCACTCATAACTCAAAAGACAGTGAATTACTTAACTGTCTTACAGTACTTACAGTGTGTGCAGGTGAACAGAGATGTCTGCTCTAACCCCACGTCCAGCTATGGACAACTTCAGAAGACGGTTGAAAAAGCCACTATGTTATTATGATTCACAGAAAGGTCCTCATTTTGATACCTCTGCGATTTAGTGGGAAGGAAATCAATTTTCAAGGGGAACAAAATTTTGTTTTCATTGAAATAGATAAAATCTTGATTTCTGTTTCAGGCCTCTACACCTATAACAAATCTGATAGCACACTTGAGCACGTTCCTTAGAAGGAATTGAAATATTGGCAGACAGATTACATTCTAAGCAAAAAAAAAAAAAAAAAAGAGAAGAGAAGAATAAAAAGATATGGATGTGGCCAGTATGTAACTTCTTTTTATACTGACATTGTGGATTAATGTAGGTTACAGTATCTATGAAGAAAATAAACATATTAGCATTATGATATGTATATTACTTATTACTTAATAATAACCAAGAGTCCATTATTAACCTTAGTTATTTTAAGTGCAACCTCATGCAGTTCCATTTTCATGAACTGACTATGAAGAAATAAATTAATCAACAGCATCAATGAGTGCATTAACAAAAATAAAAAAAATAGAAAAAAATCCATATAACACATGGATCTTGTCTTTGCAAACTAATATTCTGACCAACAGAACCTGAGGAGAAGCAAAGACAATTTTTGGCCAAAAGCAGAGAGAAGAGCCTCAACTTTCTCAAGTAGCACACGCCCTGTTCTTAGGGATTCACTTCCAAGACTCTGGCTATAAGTAGTTGATGAAACTGTTAAAAGTTCAAGGCCATCTGTAAGTATTACTCCATTACATATCTTTAAATCACAATAATCACAGAGAAAAGTACTTCAGTTTAAGCCACCCTTGCAAGCGAGCATTGATTGCACTAAAGCAGTAATTAATACACAATCAGTTATCGTTGCTCATCATGAAGCTACCATAGTCAAATTCAACACAATCATCCATTCACAACCTAAATTGTACCATGTGCTTGTGCAATACTCACTACAGTGAAGTCTTGGTTATAGTTCGAGCCTTTAGGCACCCTACTAATTGAATAACAAAGTAATAATATTAAGCAATAGTAGTTTTAACAGATTTTAAGCACGTATACTTTGCACCCCAAATCCTGTAATTATCCCACTGATAAGTAAAATTTAATGTACCAAAAATCTGCTTGATTAATTTTTCTCAGTTTACCAGGTTTAAACTTTTAACAATGCTTCTTTGAACAGAAATTTTAAAAGAACTTGAACATGGAAAAAAGAGAGCAAAGCAAAAACCAAGCTGGCCATGCACTGAAAGAAACCCTTTAAGCACGCCCTGTGTTTTTAAGTAGATCAAATTCCTGCCTTGTTTGCGGAAAACTCATTTAAACACTAATAGCGTGCACTATGGAAAGCAAAAGTAAATTAAAAAAGTAGTAGTAAATGAAAAAGCTGCTTGACTGAGGCTGCACAGCACCATCATGCACAGAACATAGAGATGCTGCTATAAGGCAGTGCTGAACGTGTATTAAAGCATACCAAGCCCTACACAACAACAGGCAAAACCACAGCACTCAGAAAGCTACCTAAGCTCCTAACACCTGGTGTCTACATTGCTGAGACTGCAACAGAGTAAGAAACTCTTTGACTATTTAGGTCCAAAAGAGTTCCTCATTTTTAGGTTACTCCTTTAGGATTAACTCCTCATTGTTTTAAGTGTATATGCATGCATATATACATATCTAAAGATGCATCTTATCCCAGATGCCTTTGAGATATATATATATCTCAAATATATATATAAAAAGTATATATTTAAAAAAATATATATATATATTTTTAATGAGTTTCTGAGAAAAGACAGCAGCAGCACACAGGATGCCTTTGGTGTCACACCAGGCATGGCTTGGGACAAAGGCTGCTGTAAGCACCTTACACAGTTCAGGGCTGTGCATGCCAGTGAGCTTTCTGCCAGGGTGCACTACCATCACTACGCAGCATTTTTCCTGGGATACTGTTGTGTGCTGACCACAAACCGAAGCACAAACTTTATGAGCAAAAACTTAAACAACTTCGGAAATGGCGGCGGGCCAGAAGGACACACCCTGGAGTGCATTACAGCACTGCCTTGTAAACTCTTTTATTAATTTCATAATAAATGCTTAGAAATCAGATTTTTTGCAGGCGATAATGAAACATAAAATCAAGGCAAAACAGATGGGTGATAAATTCTTGGCACCAGGCAGGTTTCAGTGAGTTTCAGCCCCTCCTTCCGGCAGGCCCAGGCGTACTCTGGCCCTGGGTGCCAATGGTGCCCAATGCCAGGGCCTTTGCTGAGGGCTTTGTCCCTCTCACTCTGCCTTTAAAGTTCCAGATACCTTTGCAAAATCCCAGTGGGGAGAGGTTTAATACTTGATTTGGTTTTGTTCAAGTTGCAGTTCATTGCTGCAGTTCAGCGTAACACTTTTTAAAAAGATTCATAAACTTTTTATGCATTTTTCAGCTCAATACCAGCTCATTTTTCTTTGATGACATCAGTGCAGCAGTGACTTTCTGATGCACTTCAAAAAGAGACTAAACTACTTTAAACTTTCAATAGTTCCATAAAGTGAAGCCTATACCCCAAAAAGGGAAAGTAAGTGACATCGTAGCTCTTCTCCCTTCACACTACTTCTCCAGGTATCAAAAGAAAATCACAAATAGCCAAGATTCAGTAGGACATTAATAAAAATCACTGAAAACCTATAAACTAATCAGAGCTAGAACATGTATAGGGCCTCATTAACAAATCTCTTACAAACTGGAGGCTGCGTAGTCTGTTTGAAGAGAAAAATAGTGCATTTTTTCCCTACAAACCCAATCCAGCTTTGGAAATTTCCATGTTTGAAGAGATTGATATTTGATTTCATCCCAATAGACCTGAACAAACTTTGGAAATCAGCACTCCAAAATATAAAGGCTGATGAGATCATATTAGACAGCTTGCTTCTCTCTCAACAGCAGTGCTCTTACTGAGGCTTCTCTGTGTTGGAGCATAGAGGGAAGGAAGGAAATGTGGATGAAGGTCAGTGAGCTGTCTGCGCTAGGCTGGCGATGTGCCTTGCTCACCCTTTATAATTCATGCAGTGCAGCAAAATGCATGCCATGACCAGTGGAGGTGGTTTCCCTTCCTTTCAGGATTACCTTTACATCCTGTTAAACTTTTTACTCTTTTATTTGCCTTACACTGAAGCTTATGACTAGAAGGCATGTCCACACTAAGGATTAAAATAAAAAAGATAAGATAAAAAAGGGTGGGAATGCATTTGCTTATACAAACCGCTGGTGCAAATCCCTAAAAAAGCTTAACTGTGTCCCGAGCTTGGAGGACTTGAATGCATTTGCTGAGCAATAGCCCAAGACTGGTGATAGTCAGTAGAATATATTTTCCATCTTTGGTCATTAAAGGTTGCTACAATTAAAACCATAAATAAAATGAATTTGCCTGTACTCTGCATTATAGAATGCTGCTAAATTCACAATGACCATAAGGCCATCCTGATTCCTCTGCTGGTCACCTTCTTAGACTGACAGCAAATTCAGCTCACTGGAGGGCACTGCTGCAGCTCAGACAGGAGATCAATGTGGTTCACACCCACCAGAGTCCCTTTTTGAATAGGGAAAAGAGGAAAATCAGGAAAGGAAGCATGCCTGTGGGAACACATCTCCCACATTAACTTCACTCATCCAGTATCAGTGTCTGTGAATTACAAGAGATAAGGGAAAGAACAAAGAAACTGCATAAACCTAGTTATTTTAACAATCTATTTTGTACAATTTTAATCAGAACAGTTCTCTGAGAGGCTATATCCTTAGGTAAACTTAATTTTCGGAAATTTACAAATATCCTTAGGTAAACTTAATTCACCATAACCAAATTTAAAACTATTGAGCTAAAAGTTACAATGCAAAGTAAGAAGGATTAAAAAAAATATACCTATAAAACCTCTATACTTTTTAAAGGCAGCAGGGAACTAGAAACCAAACAGCAGAACAAGAGAACATACACTGCAAAAATGCCCCAAAATCAGAAAACACCACAAAGAAAAATACATTTATTTTGATCCTTCATTCTAGCTTCTAAAAGCTTTCATCTTAAAATGAATCACAGCATTATGTTCAAAGGTGAATGATACAATATTTTCAGGGATGTACGATGTATTGGATCGAGCTGACTGTCACCTTGCTTTCTTCAATGCAAAAGTATGAATTGCGAAGTCAGTTCTAAGCTAATGATTGTACTTCCTATTCTTTACAGGCAGAATAGAAATGGTGTGCTTTGAAAATGGAATTATATAGCATTCATAAAATAAACAATTCCCACAAGTGTGTTAGTATAGTTTTGTATTCACGATGGCATATGAAAATTTTCATGTATACACGTGTTCACCTTGAAACAATTCAACAGTTTGTTCACATGTGAACATGTGTGGCCTAAGGATTGCCTGTGAACTATTTGTCCTAGATACTGTTCTGATTACTTGTAATTCTTATTTTTCTTTCTGCAACAGAAGATTAATCACCTCCATCTCATACTATTGTTCTTACATGCTGACTGGATGAACCCCAAAGAACTCTCATATTCACATGCCTGGGACAAATGTTCATAATTACATACCTTTGCAAGATTATCTGTTACCATTTTTTTTCTCTGGAACATTCTCTCCATTAAACACTTTCTAAAAGGAACACTCAACGTGAATAAAAAGCAATGTGAATAACTGAAAGGCATTCACAGTGCTCTTCTAACAAATGTTCACAATCTTTTTTTTTTTTTTTTTTAAACTAATAGCATGAGGCCAGACAATCTGTAAACAAATAAAAAAATAACTCTAAAACAACATCCAGAATGCAATTACATGAAGAAAATTTCTACTAAAATATTACATGTAAGAAAAAAAAAAAATCCAAAACAAACAGGAAGTTTCACTGGAAAACAGCTTTCTTGGGGAGTTTTCCTTTCAAAAATAACATAAAAGCCAGAACTTTGCAGACCCCCCACTCTCCAAAAGGAGGATGATAGGTCTTACCTTTACTAAAGTTATTACTGAACTTCAGAAATACAAGCTCTATGGCTACTTGATTAGTCAGGAGAATGAAAAGAGACTAAAAGTGGTCTGAATAAATGGTAGTTTAGCAGAAATTCAGCGTTTCCTTGAATGCTCTTTTGGCTATGAGCAATAATGCTGCCACAAAAATCTGGTTTGCATCATCCAAATGCTTGAAAAAAGAACACATAATTTAAGAAAAAAAAATGATGGCTGCCACTTAGCCATAAAAAGCAGCACTAGTGTTAGAAATAGCTTTTCTATGATATTTTTGTTCACATTCTGTTATTTCTTCAGCAGTCGAGGTAATTACTGTGGTTTGTGAGGGCAGAGTTACGCTATTACGCTTTAAACACTGTACACAAACAGAGAGTCTGACTCCAGGAGGGCTGAACGTGGCCACAAGCAGGGTAGCAGCCACATCCTTGCCTTCAGCCCATTGAGGAGTCCCAAGGATTTCACAAGAAGCAAAGGCTGTGCTAAAGAAAAGCCTTTAATCCCATTTCTTGTCTGTTTGAAAGACACGTTCTTCTATACGTTATATGGTAATTGTATGCACACAGCTTTAGCCCAAAAGTGATGAGTAGAATGACCTCCTTTCGGTTTCACGCTAGATATTTTTTCCACTTTTCTTAGGAATTGGAGTCCAATGCCAAATCTCTATCTGTGCTCTGTGAACTTTGCATTTCTACCTTCAGGAAGAAATTTCACAAACCCAAGCAGCTGTTTCAAAGGAAGGCAATCTTATAAAGATAGATTTCTGAAACTTTCACTGATAAAATTGGCACTGTTGATGACAGCTTGGGCTTGATATGAAGCTCAGGATGTGTTAGGTGATGCTTCTACCCTCAGTATTTAAGGAATCAGCTTGCATCAGCCTGATCTATTGCAGTGATCGGTTAGGTTCCAAGTCTGAAAAACCTTCTGAAAAGACCGAGGTGGACAGAAATTCCAGGCTGCCTGTGCTTCTGCTCCATCTTGCACAGCCACTCTGTGCCCAGCCCTTCCCCGCAGCTCAGTGCTGGGACCAGTCCCACGTCCAGTCAGCAGAAGACTGCTGAGTGCTGGGAGTAATGTGCACTGCTCCAGTTCCTTTTTATTGGCACAAAACTCAATTTTACTTTGGGACATAATCCACAATTAATTCAGATGTATGGAGACAATTTGCAAGTACTCACATGAATATCAGCTCATTTTGTCTCCTATTTTTACTCAACTTTCTTTCGTACTATCTTTCTAGTAATAGTGCCTTTGAGATTGGTTCTTTAACTTCCTCCCAAGCCTCAGCAGGGCTCTGCCACACTCCAAGTAGCCGAAGGAGACTGAAATGGCCTTCACCACCGGAATGACAGGCAGGAAAAAAAACTGCAAGAGCTTCTGCAGCTCCTGTGTAACATGAATCACTTCCTCCAGAAATGAGTGATAGTAACATGTGTACTGTATGAATCCCTTGCTGTGTTTTTAACCCTTGCTGAAAAAAGGGGTAAGGGTAGTAAGGGTGGTGCACTGTGAACATAAACAAGCTTTGCTTCGCACAGAGCATTAGGCCACAGGGTGGCCCATTTATTAACACTTGGTTGTGCTCCAATTACAAAGCTCTTTGGTATTCTCTTCCTCTTGCAGCAATCCGTCAGCTGACTGCAACGAAGTCAATATACCAGTTTGCACAGCTTATAAAAATCAAATACGCTTTATCAGCCAGCTGACTGGCACATGGAGAGTGGCACCTAAACGGGTAGGTGTGGAATTAGCAAAAATGCAAGCAACACCACAGGACAAACCTCTCGATTCAGAGAAGAAATATTAGCTTTCCAATCGATGGATTAAGTGCCCTATAACTGGCTTTGCACAAAGGGCGTGTCTGCCTAATTGGGCTAATTGCAAGAAGCATATTGAGCACCTCACATTCCTAAGCCCAGACAATAGGTAAGTGGCACACCTAATCCGTTTAAATGGGATGGCTGGTGTTGCCTGCAAATCTGTTTGTGTTGTTTGGCAAATGTGAATTAGTATTTGCTTGCATAAATGCCCTGCTGTGCAGACCTTTGTTAAATTCAGGCTACTTCCTTGTTCTCTTAAAGCTGTTAAATGAGTCAATCTGCCCCTAATATGCTACATTATTGTGTCCAGTACTTATCTTGAAAGCTATTGTTTTCTGATGAATCCTCATGAACCTTTGAGAAGGTCTTCGTTATGACTACAATTTGTTCAATAATTACAGGTTCACATGAAGAAAAAAAAACAAACAACACCAATCTGCTGGCTGGAGAACCGTGTATGCAGATAAGAGATAGAGGGAGGAAGAGATAGCTTATAGACTTCTTAAACTATGCTTGTATTTTACTTAAGACACTTTGGGCTATTTGGCATTGACATAATTACAGAAACAAAATTGATTAGTGGCTATATGTTTTACCTAGTCTATTGGGGATCTATAGAGATACTGCAACACAAAAAGGTTAATTTGTGTGGGCTTTGTGCTCACAAAGTGATTGAAAACAATGCTGTTTGTTATTTAACAAGGCTCTGAGCATTCAGTCCTGTGTCCAAGGTATGGAAGATGTGGTCTGTGCTCCAAACTGCTTACAAAACAAACACATTTACAAAGGAACTAGCAACAACCTATTTTAACTTTGACACTTCTAATATGAAAAAAAAAAAAAAACAACAAAACAACAAACCCACAACCCAACCAACTCTCAACGGCAAAAAAGTCACTGAAGATCTTAGCTAACTTTTCTGACCTTAGTTAACTGCTCAGATAGCAGTGTGCAGGCCTGCCATCTGCCTGAACAGTCAAATTGTATACACACACATTTGTCCAGAACACAGGTTTATCACTTGACAGCACTGACTTTCTATGACCTCTCAAATTTACCTTCCAACCCTGCGACTCCTCTAGTGGTAGCTCTGCCTCAGTAGAAAGCATTTGGTAAAACCCACCTGCAGTGTTCAGCCAGGTGAGGAAAGAGACAACAGCTACTTCAATTCTGCAGCTGCAATAAATGCACAGCCTGGCAGTCCTTGCAAAAGCTTCTCCCTCTCCCTCTACCTTCTTTTGGCAAGTGGGACAAGCCACGCTCATCACAAGAAGTCCTCTGTCACTTTAAGAACAGAAAAAAGGTACAGGAAAACTTGTGCCACTTTTATACTCCTGTTCATTCTTTTCAATTCATTCTAACTCCTTCCCCTGGGAGTGAGCCCTCCACCAAAAGTTTCTTTCAGCAAAACACCAGCTCTCTCTATTAAGCTTACCCACCCCTGCTTAGCCTTAACACTGCTTTCTTTGTACTTGCCTGATGAACTGGCCAGCCTTATAGCACAATGGCTACAATTACTAAATTACGCTGCCTGCCAATGCCTTTTGTATTACACCTCTAGCAGGTGTCATTACCATGATAGGCAAATTGTAATAATCCATTCACAGCCCCCACAGTCCCAGCCATGTATTTTTATTATGATTATTTTATTTTGCATAGTATGTGTGTGAATACTGCAAGAAGCTTGAATAGTTGGTGAACAAGGGGGCTAAAAGATTGAACTGCATGGATTGCAGGCACAAACAGCAGCATTTAGGACAACACAACTGAATGCTTTCACATTCCTGAATACATACAGACACATGAAAGTAGTAATACTAATAAATGTGGTTATGGAAAGCACATAGGTCTGAAAGAACAGGCATATGAGGCATTCCTGAGATAGGCTGCTCCCTGCCCCAACTCACCAGTTGCACCTCAGTACGGGGTCTTAAAGGACCCTCTGCCAGCACACGCTCTCCTGAGACT
Source organism: Meleagris gallopavo (assembly GCF_905368555.1). Classification (NCBI taxonomy): domain Eukaryota; kingdom Metazoa; phylum Chordata; class Aves; order Galliformes; family Phasianidae; genus Meleagris; species Meleagris gallopavo. The sequence goes on along the minus strand of NC_139411.1, from coordinate 26,168,772 downwards.
CCTTTCACATCCATCCAGGCCAGGAAAGAATTAGAAAGCACTGAAGTCTACACATTGTATAAATGTAACAATTTAAAGCAGGTTTTAAGTATACATTTCAAATGACAACATAATGAGATATGAACTGTATGATTAACGCACAAAATCAAATGTTTAAGCAATGTTTAACCAAGCCAGTAAGAAACGTTTGGTTTTTTCTGCACATGCAATATGGAAGCTGCCATAAACATTCAGAAGTGATACACATACTAACACATCGCTTTGCTGCTTTCTGAGGCCCAACTCATTACTGTCTTTTTCCATTTGTACACCAGCACAAATCCAGTGACGTTATTGACTGGTATAAAAGGTCACATGGCAGAAGAATGAGTTCCTAGAACCCAACCTGATAACGGAGGCATTGACAACACTATCCAGGCAGTCTGAATTTCCTCAATGCATTGTACAGTTAGAAGTAAAACGCACAAAACTCCGAATGTTGGCAATGTAACACCTGGAAATAGAAAAAACAAGGCAGTGCCAACCATTCTTGGTTGAGAAACACATCAATAAGCTCTGGATGAGCAGAAAGGTCCTGAAACAAGTCCTAATGAATAAAACTGTTTACTTTTTGTTTCATTTAAACATTGAAATCCAAAGTTTGGACTTTTTTTTTTTTTTAAGCTTAACAGAGTATTTAATCAACTCAGTTACTGGTTCTAGCTGAGACAAAGAGGGATGACATGAGAAATCTCATTATGATTCAACAGTAGTTTAGATGCTAATACAGATAAGAGTGATGGTTCTTGCCATTCTGAAGTACTCTAATTCAGAATTCAAGGAAAATTTTACCTATTAAAGACCTGGCATGTAATTTCCAGTTAGCAATAGCCCAGATAGAGCTTTGCATAGTAACTCTGCCAGTCATGCAATGCTGTATGTCTTGAAAAGACACGGAATAGATAGAAGCAGTGTGATCTAGGAGAAATACCTCACGTTTACACCTCGATCAGAACTATTATTCTTTTAGTTAGTTATCACGGATTAAAATTCCATGGACACATACTAAAATCATGTAGCTGATACACACAGTACTGCAATCTTTTTGCTGCTTGCCCTGCTTACACACACAGAGACTCAGAACTGGAAGATCAAGATCCCTAAAAATGCACATTGGTGAGGACCTGGATGATATAAGTGGCCTAGACAGACAAAGAAAAGTAAATGAATACAGGGAAAAAGAACTTAACTCGTTAGACACTGCAGTGGGAGGGCTAGAACAAATCTCCAACACTGTTTTCTTTAAGCAGTTCTTGATAATCAACTTCCCTATGTAGAATGAGAAGCTGAATTTGAAGGAGACCAGCTTTTCAGAAATTTACAAGCTAAAATTGGAGAGTGAAAGAGGAGCTAGAACTTCTGGATCTTGCATCCTTTCTATCTGCTAAGAGAATAACATAATGAGAATAACTAGTATAAGCATTAAAGTTGTTATTTTTTAAACTGGTTCACACCAGCAATAACAAGTGCCATAGCACAATTCTCCACAGTACCTAATACTTTGTCCCAGACAAATGCAGTGAAGAGAAACAAATTGTAATGATTTAAAAAAGAACAACAAAAAATATTTTAGTAACACAGTATTTTAGGGTCTTTTTCCACTTTGTGGACTTAAACTACTAACACTGTTCACCTTCTACAAATAAGTGGTTTCAGAGAATGTTATGAGATTACATCAATAAAGAAAGTAGTAATCCTTGCTTAAAGATGGAAATAGAAGTGTTGAGATATCAAATTCGACCTTAACGTTTTACATAGTAGAATCACATCTCTAATTAGAAGTTCCCATCCTACCGTTAATTACAAACACCCATTAGTAGGATACTTCTGATCATGGCAAAGTTATTTACATGTCCTTCTTTTGCTGACAATTTGACCATCATTTCTGGCCTTACAGCACCCACTGGAATTGCTACAGTTATGTCTTGGGATTCCACTACAGGTCTATTTCTCCTGCTAGTTTGCCATTTCCTCATACAGCTGTTTCTTCGTGTCACAAAAATAAGATGTAGTTGAAAGAAGATATCTTGTGTTTTCTCCTATCACTATATTCTTCCACTTTGCACACAGCACTTAGAAAGTTTCCAAACAGGACATGCTTCAGGATGTTCCTGCTTCAGAAAACAACAAATCCCTGTAACTCACAGCATGCAGCACAGGAGATGTCAATCTTGCAGACAGGTAAAAGAAAAAAATAAATAAAATAGGATTCTGACATTTCTCCTGCCGGAGGGACACACTGCAGTACACTAAGAAAGTAGGTGAGCTACTTTGAAGTACATGCCCTCCAGGCCACATCCCACTTTAAAACTTTAACATCACCATCGAATCATAATACAAAAGCCAGCAGGGATCACTGTTATTCATAGACAGAAAAAAAAAAATATATATATATATTACCCCACCTAGAACACTGAGAAGCAGTAGTCCTACAGACCCCATGATTAAAGCATGGACTGTGGCAGGAGAAAGAGGATGGCAAGGGCAGAAGCAAAATGGGGGCTGTAGCAGGATCTGTACTCTGCACTAATGGCTGCAATGAAGATGTCGATGCCACCAGCACACAGGAGAGAAATAACAGTCCAGGGTGTCACTTTTGGTACCACAGTCCATAGAGGTTTCCATCCTGCTTGTAAATGTGATTTATTCTTCTGCTGCTCTCAGCTGAGGAGCTGCATGTTTAAGAGGAGAAAAACATAAGAACGGTTCTCAGGAGACTATTTCACTCTTGATTCTTTACCACATTTTCTACAGTTAGACAAAGTAACCAGAGCTGGCATGACACACTGATAACTTGGCAAACATGAAACGTAAAAGCAACACAGAGGCTGCCTCATGATATCTTGCAACATCTTTGTGAATCACCTGTGAATCATACTCTCCTGAAACGCAACACTGAGCTGAAATGAAAGCTTCTCACTTCCCCAATCCATATTGAAAAAAGAGTGTTGAATAACTGAAGAGTACTGAAAAAGACCACAGAAAAGATTTACCAACTGGAGGTAAAGGAACATATTTAACAATTAAGGGCTTAGGAAATTCAAGCAGTTATTGTAACAAAACTGAAAAGAGATATAGTTGTGGCCCTTACATATTTTCATGGCAGAAGGTTCCAGTTGCTCATGCAGTCTCTAGTCTGCCAGAAAAGGGAACATGAATTAGGATTGGACTTTGAAGCCAGCGAAACTCAGATTAAAAATAGGATGTCCTACACCTTTGAATGCAGAGTGGTTCACTGTCAGAATGATTATGAAGGAAAGAAGGTGACTTCACTATATCCTAATACCTTTAAACCAATGGTGGATATTTGTCTGGACAAGATATTTTCATTTGTAGAAGTTTGGAATTCAACATTGAGAAAATTGAGATTCTCTAGCTTTTTTTTTTTTTTTTAATACAGTAGGTGAGACAAAATGATTTAATACTCCTATCATTAAAGTCTATGAATTTATGAACTGTGTTAAGGTCTAATAATTTTCCTCCATCAAGTATGACAGCAGCTTCTCTCTATCTCCACATTAGAGGTAAGTTTATGTACAGACTAGTTAAATCTCTCCCTCTCTGGGGCACATGCAAGACAATTGCTGTGGAAAACTTTGTAGGTATTGCTGAAAATGAACTTACAAAGTACAAATTCAATCTTTTCAGTAAGATCCTTAGGAAAAGCCCATAAGTGTGAAGAAACCTGGAGCATGAAACAAGGTGTATAGAGAGTGGTGCAAGCCTCTTCAGAGAAAGAAAAGATGAGAGAAACCATGCATCTAGGTATTACATACAAAAGCCACATATAGAAAATCTCACAGAGTCTTATAATGCTGCAGGACTTGTTTCAAATGTTTTCCACAATAGTGAATAGCGAAGCTTCTTTTGCATCTCTCAGTCCATCACTACCATTGAACTACCAACTGGTTTTAAACATATTCTGTCATTGCTTCTACAAATTCAACAACTAAGCCTTATATTTACCATGCATTCAAGTGTACAAGCACTGCTGTATGGACAAGTTACTGAAAAAAGTGGACACATTTATCAGAAACTGCAGCATTTTGCCTAAATAAAACAAAACCTGGAAAAGATTATTGCCTTCACGAGCTTCTGATGACCTGGAGAATAAACATGTAGTTTTATGTTGACCTTTCTGTCTACTTTATCAACAATAACATGCTATTTAACATACTGCATGAGAGAAAGGCTTTCACAATAAATCTGGGCTGACCAAGTTTGTTCTAGCCTCTAGATTTATTATCTTAAGTACTGTTGATGTCATCACTGATGAAATGCGCCACCCACCATCTCACTTGTGCTGACATCCTCTGTTTGATCTCCATGGACATTCAGCAAGTGTCAATGAATGTCAGTGGGTGCCATTTTTCCACCTGGATGAATTCAGTGATACACCTTTGCAGCATCCGCGCTTCCATGTCAGACACCATTCTGTCAGATTAGCCCTCTACTGCCGTCTGTCACATGACGACAAAGTGTAACGGGATTTTGGTGGGAAGGTTCAACCCCTACTGCCATATCATCAACATTTGCCTCTGACATCACGGGCGAACAGAATAACATCGGAGGCATTACTTTCAGAGCAGCCATCGTAGTTATCTGGCATCAGAATTAAATGAGAGTATCAATAATAGACTCAAGCTTTAAATAAAAAAGGCATAATCTGAGAAGAATTGGCTCTTACAGGGACATACCAGCTTTTGAGCTATATAACTTTCTGCCTGCCATCCTCAGCTCTCCCTGTTAACTCCTCCCACTTTTTTTTGTTTGTTTGTTTCCTAATCATATCTACATGTAATTTTCAGGTTCTGTTTACCAGGCTAAGTCTAAAATCCTGCAGATTCTTTCTGGATAATGGTGAAATATCAACCCTTCTATGAACTGGTATGTAAGGCTCCCATGCAGGCCTCCATCAACTTCTGCACTGCCTTCTCAAATAATCTCCTCATTGCACTTGACAAAAAGGAGTATTTCTGTATTCTAGCCAGTGGTTTAGGCCATTTATCTTCAGAGTCTTCAGAGCACTTTTCTCTGCTTCTTTCATTCCTTTTTCTATTTCTCTCACATCCTAGTTCAGTTTTTCATCTTCATTATCAAATCCTGGTTGATCACACTTATCAATTTCCATTCAGAATATCAGTTACTTTCTTGGCAAATATGTATAGATCCCCAAAGAGACCAACTTTCCAACAGCCAAATCTCCAAGCTCCTCTCTTACTGCTCATCATAGTTGGGAAGACTTTCAAAACCACCTGCAGTGACCTACTACTTTTCCCTATGAATTTCCTCAACTCCTCTGTTAAAACTCCCCTGTTATAACGCTTGTGAGAAAAAGATACAAGCCATAACTTGGCATATACAGGCCACAGATGCATCAAGATCCCTACCCAGGCTGATCCTCATCACTGCTCTTCTCTCCTCCTCTACCTGTTAATCCTCCTCTTTCCTGTCCTGTCAGATTGCGAGGTTTTAGGGATAGGAAATATTTTCTCCCCCTGTATTTGCACAGCAAATAACAGAGTCTTGATCCAAGTCAGGAGTCCTTAGCACTCTGATAGTAGAAGTTGCATACACAGTAAAAGAGATTTGCTGGACTGCGTTATTCACACAAGCTGCAGATAAGCACACATTTCCTATCCTGAGCTGCAAAGGCATAGAGTAAACTTTGCTCCATGCCACCATACCACACTTATACAACTTCTCCTTAATACAGAAGAAAACAAGGAGGAGATTCTTATTAGTTTATAACTATTTTATATATACAAGGTAGGTATTATTCAAACATAGCTCTGCTGGACTGCTCTTCTTCATACTTTGATTTCTGCTATGCTTTTTTTCTTTTTTTAAGCACTCATGAACATATCTCTCCTAACCAAATTAAGTACGTGCACATTTAAGTGACAGCACATTTTCAGAATAGATTGTTATACATTAGTAATGAAAAACTGCGACATCACTACATATGAAGTCATAAAAATGGCATAATAATATCCTAATAGAATCATGTTAGAAAAAGAGATTACATTGTTATAACATTTGAAATTAACATTAAAGATTTTTGAAAATGATCATTTAAAGATGTATTCTGCTTCATAACAAGTGACCCTATCAGAACCAAACAGAATTTGTTTCAGGTAAGTTGGATCCTGAATCCACAGTGAGAAGAGAGAAAAATTGGCCACAGTTATACAAAACAAAGATTCAAATGATGATTAAAGATAGCACATGTCCCCCTCCTCCCCTCAAAAAACCAACCTATTTTCTCCACAAAGATTCGTAAACAGAACACACATAGAGAAACACAGAGCCACATGCAAAACCAGCTATGAGAAGAGTCAGGAAAAGAAAGAAACTATCTACAGATAACAAACAGGTACTTAAAAATAAAGCATGAAAAGGTTTTCTGAAACAGAAACAGCATCTTCAGTAGTATATCACTGATCTACAGATTATTAAGTTTATCTCAATAATCAGTTATTAACCGTAGGTTTAATAGTTCCACTAGAGAAGGTAACTCACTCTTTTTCTAATGGCTTCATTTCATTAAGTGAATTTCATTAATTTCATGATGTTTTTCACGTATTCTATTTATGATTCATAAAGTGAAAATAACAAGTATTTAATAGTGTAAGACAACAAAACCCAGGAAACTAAAAATATTAAGCACACTGCTCAGAGATCTTGCCCCTCCCCCCATATTAGATGTGGTTAGCATTTATGCAAATACATTACTAATATGTATTACAAATTAAGCAGAACAGAATAATCTTTTGCCTAGACTTACAGAACATTTTACATCTTCAATTAGATGAGCAGCAATAATATTCACTTTGACTTCTCAAATCTGTTTCACATAGAGAGAGGTTAATTGGCTGATCTTATGGTATGGATAAAATTCAATACTTAAATCAAAAGTATTTGCATATATATGTCTGTGTGTATATATACATATACATACATATATATACACACACATATATACATATATTTACACACATATATAAATGTGTATAGATATATACATACACACACACATATATGTATTTCATCATAAAAACACAGATTCAAGTACCTTTACACTTCACGATAAAGTTACTTTAAATAGAGTGACAGACAGCTGCAGAAACAAGTTTAAATCCTGTTCAGGAAAAACACCTTTTAATTACTTTCAAGCTATTAACACAGTATTTTTAACTCTTAGCCAAATGCTATTTTTTTTTTTTTTTTTGGTAAATTTATTACTATCCCGAGTATGCAAATAAATGTTTAATAGGAAATTGTTATACATTTCAAAAGAACAAATAACTCTTATAAGCACTGTATTAAAAAGTGCAGCATATTTACGGGTATAAAAGAAATCTGATAGGGTCAAACTTATAAGTTCACTGACAAACGTTACAAGCAGGTATTTAGAAACATGCTGCATTTCCCCCAAATTCCGTTATGGCAACAAACACAAAAAGATGCTGATATCCAGTTCTGTTAAAGCGCATCCTCAGTTCCACCCATTACACAATATCAAGTAAGAAAACAGTTTTATCTGACTGGTAGCTCAACGGCGCAGCCTATGTGTGCAAAAGTATAACGCAAGAAGTTGAAAGCCATAAAGAGCGCCAGCCCCTCTGGTTTTGTTGCATTCAGATAACGAAACATACTTCCAATTTACAACAGTGATCAGCTGCATAAATGAAAGACAATTTTAATACAATAAGCATACTGACAGACATAAATTCATGAAATCATCCACAACATAACAGACAAAACTGAAGCAATTCTGCAGAGAATTCATAAGCAAGCATAATTAATTTTGATTTTTTTCCTGTAAGTCTAGATCTGAACCAATGATTTTCCCTCATCTTTTATAAGAAAGATACTACAGAATGTAAATATTTAGGAGACTGATGTAACTTCACCCCAAAACATTTAAAATGCCTATTTTGATACATTAATGTTACTTGGTTTTGCATTCATCTTTTCAGAGACGAAATACCTAAATTAGCTTTATACTTCAGTTTTCAAACTGATATATTCAAAGTGTGAAGTATACTACGCATATGTGAATCACAAGATATGAAGGACAGCATTTTACTGCAGCATGCAAATATAAGCAACTATCAAAACTCTCCCTTACGTGACCTAAGACAAAACAGCTCTCCCACCTTCCCCTCCCCAGAGTCACTCAGTTCAAAACATCCAAATTCAGCAACTCAGTTTTGCTGTGCCCAGGAGCCAGTTACAGCACAGGGTGACCTAGTCGTGGATGGTAAAAACTGGGCTGCAGCAGTTGACAGAGGAGATAGATCAGCTCCTTTCTCTACAGAATGGGATAACCTTTTTCAGACTGGTTATAGAACAGTTTGTCCACTCCAAGTGAACATCCCAAACCAGGCTAAGCCATGCCACAGCCTTTACTGCAACTGGGAGTTGAGCAATCTTAGGGGGTCTTAGCTGGGGAAAATGGCAAGCAGTGCTCTTTGCTTAATTAAAGAAACACTCCCCTAGCTAACTTTCAGACCCCAAAATAAAACCCAAAGCAGTATAACTCCTCTTCTTCTTCTTTTTTTTTTTTAATAGTAAGATCTCTCTTTCTTCCCAACACAATATAAACACACATCAACAGAAATTTGGTGGCAAAACAAGAAAAATCTTTCAAATAATTAGATGTTTGTATTTTGTGTTAGAGAACAAAGTACTAATGGTCTCTATAAAGCCAAGTATACTGACATAAAGAAGTCTTTTTTTTTTTGTCATGCAGAGTTCACTGCTAATCCAGACATAGAAGAAAAGTGTTTTATATTTGCATTCAGTTCCTTTTTTCTATTATTCCAATAAAATGGCCCTGCATATTTACTCAAGCTGTTTAAACAGGTAAAAAGTGCAAAAAAACAGAACTTGCATCATGTTACAAACCCAAATAAGAAAACTGCAAGCACAGAAATAGATATTTAACTCAAAAAAATCAGACAGTGAACTTGCTACACTGTATCACTCATTAAAGTCTAAATTAATCTGAGACAAAGAGCGTAAAATCTCTTTTAAGATATATTTAAGGAATTTATTTTTTCCTTGCTACCACCTTTTTTTTTTTTTTAAATAAACATGCATTTAATGAAAAAATCCTATACTTAAGTCAAGTCCAGATAACTTTGCCTTTGTTTTTCAACCAGAATAGTTTTACAGTTTTGTTTCCAAATAGATCAGATGACCACATTTCTTCATGTACGTATTTCACTTTGTTAATAGTGTTCATCACTGCCTGCTAATAGCTCCTTCAGCTATTTTCATGCTTCTTTTTGAAGAGCTTGTAGGCTTTATAAAGCACAGAAATGATACACCACATACTTGGCACTAAACTGCCCAAAACAAAATATCAAGTGTTGGAAAGTGCACAGTGACAACCTGCATCCTACACCAAACACATCTTGTTTTGTGCAGTAATGACTTTGTGAACTTCTATAGCAGTGCTCTTCAGTGCTGTTTCAAACACATATTTGAGTTCAGCTATGGACAAGCCCACATCCTAAAAGGGGCTGTTTATCCAGAAAAAGTTGAATTCCTACCCCACTGTTTCTCTGGTTGCTCTCTGTTTACTTATTCTAGAATTAAACTGGTCACACACATTTTTCAAGTTTGATCCATTAAAATACAACTACACAACTTCTATTGACATGGTTTTTATTGAAATGGATGTTTATTAGTTAGATCATACTGCTCTACAAAAAAATAACTCTCCTGCTGCTTATAAACATTTTTAACAGCCATATTCAAGTGAAAGAATGAGTCCAAAGGGGAGGGGGAAGGAAAAGAAAGAAAATGGGAGGAGTAGAGAGGGATACTGCGTACAACATTCATGTGACCTGTGATACTGCCTAATTAGATAACTTAAACTTTCTATAAACCTTTCACTGGAAGCAGCGATATTACTAGCATCACATTTCAACTTATTACCCATATTTCTATGAGTGGAGGAAAAGAAGAAATGTGTAGATCTGAGGAAGAAATCTAATGGCATAACATAAACAAGAACAATCATTTTAGAAACGCGATGCAAATAAAGCAAAGGGATTTTTCCAATAGATCTTTCTTCATTATGGAACAGGACACACAAGAGACTACTACTGAAAGCAACCACAATTACACTGGCCAACAAATTACCTTGAAGCACTAAATTAGAAAATGTTCTTCGGCAATATTCAGTTTAGCATTCTAAACCATCTCTAGGCTGAAGGTGGTCTGCATGTTGAACTTAGTACTGTGTGGGTTATAGTCTTTGTTTGCAGTCTTAACTGGGGATTGCACCTTAGCTACCGTAGTTCAAGCGTAAAAATACTTTGTCTGTAACACTATATGCTGTTGCCAGCGACCCTCTAAATCCTTGAACCAACTGTGTCCTCTGGTGTCACAGAAGATAATGCCAATTTATTGCAATGTGTGGCTTTTTTAACTGATTAAAATTAAGCCGTAAACACGTGACAATGGAATTAGCACATTTAGAGAGTCTGTTTTCCCACATCCCATTTTGCGCTACTGCGGCTGATCCCTGCAACTCTACGCGGGTGCAATTTTAATGACTTCGCTAGGTTTTGATGTTCTTATGAAAAAGCAGTGCTTGGTGTTTGTGGAGAAGGTAGATATGGAAGCTGAGTAGCTGTGATTGGGGACACTGTGACATCGTCTCTGTTTTTCGATAGGATCGGTGTCATTTTCCTCCCCATGATAAGACACCTCACTGACAGAGCCCGATTAGGGAAAATTTTATTATAAAATTCACTTCTATCAAACAAGGATGGAGTGATAAACAGTTCAGCCTCAGGGAAGAAACAGGAAAAGATTTTTTTTCTCTCTCTCTCTCCCTCTCCATTTTCTTTTCTTTCTTTTTTTTTTTTTTAAATTTAAGAAAAATCCTCCCTCCTCTTACGACTTTTCCTGAAAGCGATTGCATTTAATTTAACGTGAATTCCCAAAATGTATAGATCAAAGACATTTGAATGCAGTTCCAACAGCAGCAGGGTTGTGATACTTCACAATTCAGGAGTACAATTTAAAAAAAGTAAAATATGAGGACTTTTTCTGAATTACATTTCCCATAAAACTTTTTAAAGCCAAGAGCCTTCTGAAAAGGAAGCCTAGACAGTTGTGAGTTTACCTTCCAGTATTCACTTACATTTCTCCTTGTTTAGAAAACTGGCAAGCTGCAGGGTAAACAGGGAAAATTGATGCTTGTGGCCCTCTAATGTTGAGGATGGACTAACCTCCAAGGAAGAACATAAAACAAATATTGATTTTATTTTATTTTTTTTTTAATACTAAAACATCTTTGCTTCTGTATTTGGCAGTTCACAGAGGATACCTTTAACCTTGCCTCCAGTGCCATATATGCAATATACTTTTGTACACTAATCAGTACATACTTAGACAGCAGAAGTGTTCTCTGGCCAATGGCTTGGGGAACTTTGTGAAAAGAATAAATGGAGCAATGAACATGGAGTAATTCATCCCAGTTCTTTATTTTGTTACTTATTACCTCTCTGAAACACATTCATTAGCTGATTATGAAATAATTCATAATAAAAATAGTCTTGTTCTAAAAGCAAAAAAGCAAATACAATAGAAAAAAGAGTGACAGATTACCACGAACCAAATGGGTTTCTTGGTTGTTTAACAATTAAACTTGCAAGGCAAATAAAAACCCCTAAGCAATGCCAGCTTTTTATTTATGTCCAAAACTGAGTCACTGCATTGAAACCATTCTCTCAAGATGGTGGTTCAATGTTTCAGACGCTCCTTAAATGAGTTTTAAGCACTTTCAATAAGAACATTACAAATCTGCTGTCAAAGAGAGCCCAAACATATAAGTCCTTCCAGCAGTGTTCTAGATTTGCTTTTATTAAATAACAATGGGAGGATGTTTACAAGCATATATAATTTTCATTTGGCACACTCATTGCCAAATACAGCACACATATGATGCAAACTTCACACAACTTCGGTAGCAGCTGCAGTCCCAAAGTAAGAACTTGCCAAAAAATCCATGCTTATTAGGCTAATACATCTTTCTAGGAACTGTATTTACTATTAACTATGGCCTTATACAAAGCTGAATCTGAGTACTAAATGAAGGGTCTGCTTAAGTAAGCACAGCAGCATACTATAATAGACTTGCACAAATCTCAGTTCCCTGACCTGCTACTTTACTAGAAGAATAGATGAAAATGTTAGTTAACACTTCCGTAAATGCCAAGATATGTTCCATCTGTCCATATTTTCCAACTGAGCACACCTTAATTTTAATAACGTAGAGCGTTATTTTAGAAGTCATGACTACATTACCAAATCTCATTGTAAAATAAAAGACTGCAACTAAATGTTATCACTGTTCTTTATAATCTTGATTCTGCGACATGCTGTGCAATTGGACAAAAATCAGTACACAATCGCCAATAAGAAGAGGTTTTCAAACACCACTTCAACAAAAACTTCAGTCTGAAAAAAGCATGACTAATGAAGGTAAAAGTAGAGCAATAAAAGGACTAGCTGAAAGTGCTGTAAATCTCTTCCTACCCTTATTTTGAGCAATAAATTAGTGATTTCAGTATAGAAGTAACCAGAGGAAGAAGGTACATCCTTTGATTAGTGGTCTGCTAGATAGATTTCCTTCAACGACTTCTCAAAAACCATTTGTTTCCGATTAAGTGTAATTGCAGCATAAGAGCTGTTAATAGTGTATTAGGATTAAAAAAAAAAAAAAAAAAAAAAAAAAAACAGCTCAACAATCCCATCTAAGCACTGAGGAACTCTAATTAGCAAAAATACGACAATAAGGTCACTCTCCCCTACAATTTCTTTCCATGCAAATGTCTTCAAATCTGCCTGGAAGTTGCCACTCCCCACAAAATACAATAAATGTTAAAAATAATCAATCCTCCTACTTGAATAATGCAGACAGCTGACTACTATGATATCCTCTTTGAGCTGAAGTTGGCTATTAACTTCCTCTGTGTGCGCAGACTAAACAGGGAGCCTGCAAGAACGACTGGCAGGAAACAAAGGTGAGATCAGAAACAGGGATCTTTGAGCTCTGTTTAAATACGCAGTGTTGTAGTTTGTAACATAAAAAAGGGTCACATGAGAGCACCAGCATCCAAGTGAATAATTAAGATCTTTGCAATCCCTCCCATAGATGTTTTCTTTTTTTTCCCCCTCTGGAATATCCCCAAATAGGAGCACTAACTAGTGGGGCACACTTGAAGCCTCCTGGAAGGAGCAGGTAATTCCCTTTCTGTCCCTGAGACATGCAGCACAAGTCACCCATGTGGATCTGTGTAGCTCTAAATACATTTATCTAGAAGAAATAGTCCAACAGTCTTTCTAAGAGGAGCGTCTGATTGGTGAGTGGAAAATTGATACAGTGGAGTGAAGAATAACTGATAAAGAGATAATCCAGTGTGGCAATGTAGTTCTGCAGCACTGTAGCTCCAGCCTTCATTGGGTGGTGAGCGTAGGGTGATGGAAGAAAAGGATGGGCTTCTGTTGTTTGCATTTGAAGTACGAGGGAGGCATGGTGTGAGCAAACTTCAGATGTGAAGAACAAAAGCCCAGTTTTCCTCTATACCATCTTTAACCAGATGACGAAGCCTAAAGCTGAAACACTGTACTGCTACATTTTTGCAGCTGATGCTCCAGTTTTCTGCTTTCCCCTCTGTAAAGCAGAGATGCCAATACCTGCATACTGCATTCAGTGCGTGTATAGCTTTATTTTCATTTCGTATGCCACTGCATATGTTCTAGCCTGACCTTAACTCACACTATAATTTCCCAGATTGTTAAAATATATCATGCTTATTACAGGCATAATCAAACATTTCCCAAACAGGGCCATACCTAACTTAAAATTACTTCAGCAAGGATTTAACATCGACATATCTTTTCATTTTAAATAAATGAATAATTTGGATAGAAGAAGAGTACCTACGCCAGTGGTGGATCAGAGTGTGCCAGTTACAGGAGCACTTAAGCGCCCATTGGCACAGCAAGACTCAAAGACCCGGTAGGTTTCAAAGAAACACTTTTTTTTTTTTTTCCTTCTAGAACTCTTTGCTTTCTAGTAAAGCTGCAACCACAATGTTCTCTCTCTTAATGCCACCATAAAAAAATCAAAACACTTTAAAACAAATTGATGTCCTCTTTAATATAGTCATCACATCATCACAGTGCCCTTGCACCCTGCTTGGTGACAACCAGGGGGACGCATTCCACACATCTCGCTTGCTTGCTCTTTTTTTTTTTTTAAAGCATTGAAGCAGGCAACAAAGAAAGAGAGAAAGACTGGGAGAGACACTCAATTGAGATATTGGCACCTTTGATTGACAAGATCTAATCAGCTTATCTCCACACTAATAAAGTTGATGGCCTGTGGAGCTGGTGTATGTCCAGCTTCAAGTGAACTTTCAGTAGCCAAAGCCTCAAGGGCCAGGACTAAGACTGAGCTTATCTAAACTGATTTAAATCAATTCCTAATGGGCTATTTCAATTTGATCAATTTGAAAGGATGGAAACCTGTAACCACTTGACTCAATTGTCTTGATTCATGCTGGCATCACTGGAGATTTGGTCAAAGCCACAAACTATTTATCTACAGAGAAACAAGGGAGTGCAACTGATACGTTTCTGAAGTAATTTGACCCTCCTCCAGGTACTATTCAGTCTGTTCCAAATCAAGTGTTTTAGAGAACTACTCCTGTACATGCAACCTAATAAAACATTTTGAATGACGCTACTCCAAAATAAGAGTGAACATCAAATACAAAACTCCCTGCGCCACACATAGGGACTGAACTGGTTTTTGCTTTTCTCTTGAACAATTCTGTTTGTTATTGTCAATTAACCAAGTCCTTTATGTGTTTTGAGGGCATGCCTGTTTAGTCAGAGGTGCGATGGCACAATGGAATGCTATGATGGGAGCAATTTGAGCATTCAGATAGATTGCATTAACTACGTGCAAAATTAAACAATTCACTTCCAAAGTTCTTGAAATGCATTTTTACAAAGCTCAGTGCACTTTCAGCTTCACAGCACATCAAGGGAACATGTGGCTATATATATATATATATATATATATATATATATTTATATAGTAGAATGTAATATATATATTACTACATTATATATTATATATAATTATATATAATATAATAAGCAAACCCAAAAATAAGCAAAAATAATTATATAATTTTATATATTAATTATATAATATTGTAGTAATATATATATTACATTGTACTGTGAAAAGGTTTGCTGCTTCTCTCAGAGTAAATCATAAAGTCTGTAACACATTCCACAGCATCAGAGTGCACCTACATAAACTACTCATTGAATTAAGAACTCTGATTTTCTTATAAACAAAGTAATATCTTTAAGAAAAGATGGCAATCCTACAAACAGAGAATCATTTTAGTAATGGTGACTGTGTTTATATACACTCTACAGATCTGTCTAAGCATGAACAGTACAAGCAGGAATTTTTCAGTCAATAGCACACATTAACACCTTAGAAATGTCTTGTGTTTAATAGAGGTAATTTAAACACTTTCTAAAGGAAGAGTTTTTTGGTATTAATACCAGATTACAAAAAACCCTGAGCAATATTTTCATTCAGATTGTGGTTTTCAAGCTGTAATTGCTTTATACAAAATCCACTCTAGTGTTATCACTCAATATCATCTTCACTGCTGTACATCTGAAGATAATTTTGCAATAAAACTTAATTGATAGAGCTTATTTTTCACTAATCTCTTAATATAGAAAAATGAAAAACTACTAACAGTATGTATTATAAGCTATGACCCTCACAGTGCAGCACATTTCTAGTTTATCAAACTAAAATAAGATCCATTTTATGGCATCAAATATTTTATATACTTTAATAATGTTGAGACTTTTTCCCAAAATAGGAAGTAAATGGAAAATTCTCTTAATAAAGCAAAATGTAGAGAGTAAAAGTAATGCACAAAGAGGCTGAGCTGAACATCTCATCACATAACATTGCTAGTTTGTGCCCCACTGACCATTAGTGCAAGAACTCAAAATGTTCCAATTACAGAAGTTGGTGAACGTGTCATCAGTGACATACACTGAGAATTTACATTCAGTGATTTTATAGTTACAAAATGAACTCCTCCTGACTTACCACATACGCTGGATTTTTAGGAAAGATTTTTTTTTTTTTTTTGAAGTATTGTGGACTATATTATTCATCTTTCTCTTTTGGGTAAGTTAGACCTACTACCAGTCTTAAGAGCTTCCCATCAGCTAATTAAACAGATCTAGTAATTACAAAGGATATTTCAAGGCCAAATAATGCATTAGATGTTCATAGCAGAGGACTGGAAGTTTGAATTCCTAAGCCTTTTTTTTTTTTTTTTTTTTTTTTTTTTTTTTTGAGTTCCAGTACACGATAAAGATAATACTTTCAGAGTAGAAAATTCACCATGTACAAGATGGCCATCAGAGCACCATGAGAACTGACACCAGCACCATCTTCTGTAATGCTGGGGCCATTTTGATATCTAATCACTGTAGCAGTGTTCTTGAGCAGACTAGACAGCAGTTGAAAAATAAGTGGCTTGCAAAAATCAAGGAGACATATTTGACTCACACTTATGAAGAACTGTTTTGGTTGGCCTAGACTTTATTCCCATTTCTACTCCTAAAATTCTGATGAGACATTTTGGCACACCGAATAGCCTGGTGCAGACTGCAAATGGATAATCCTAAACTGTAAGACTAACATGATCTCTCTGCTCCTGAGTAGTGACTAGGAGCTTTCTGCCCTCTCAAAAACTGACAACTTCCTCCCTCATTCACTCTTTTCTAGTACAACTCAAAATGCGTGGTTACTCAAAGATGACTCAGAACATCAAATCCATAGGAAACTGCTCCTGTGACTTGGGATGTCTGTGTAGACTTCTGTAGGAAATGTCAATGAATAGATACAGTCCTACCTGATGAGTTAAAACTACTTCTGTAAGAGAGAAAAGATATTGCATAATCGCCACTAATGTCCTTTCAGATCTGTTCCAGAATCCTTTCCTGAGACTCAGAGATTAGTCTAGCTTTGTGCTTATTTATTTTCATCTAACTTCATTATGCTTTGTTCTTCCTATCAACAGGATGAATACAATACCATTAACCTCATCCCTCAGATAAACAGCATGAACACACAAAGTTCTTGGAGCTCATGGAACTAAAGAACAAAATTGTATTGCCATCAAGCTGGCAAAAAAAAACCCAAAAAAACAAAAAACAAACCTGCAGCCACTTCAGTTTGTAAAAATAAAACCAGTGTTTTATTTTTGCATTTGAATACCTCTCACTCTGTCACTTAATGAAAGTTTTTTAAACATAGCAATCAGTTTGCCAAGATCACTGCAGATGTATCAGACAGAATTAATGACTGTAAAAGGCTGACAGACTTGTGCTTTGTCTTCTGTGAATGAAAACACCACTCTCCAGACCAGATAACAATCAGCCTCTGCCTTTTTTGGCAGTCAGATCATAACAAGGCCAAAGTAATATTAAATCATTTATGAGGTTTTTAAGTTTAAATATCAAAGTGATATATATGCAGAGGAACTGTTATGACATTTGAATTTCAGCAATAGGCATTTTTTAGACATTTCAAACTATGTAAAACCTGACATTTCAGTGTTTATATACAAAACCTGCTATAATACAAATAACACCTCTCCACCAATACTTTGTCATTTAAAACTTTCTTTTTTTAAATATAGTCACAGAGTTATAACTTCAAGTTGCTGAAGAGCATAATCTTGCCTAGAAACCTGTCATCTTCATGCAAATAGGAAAAAAATCTACTGTATATTAATTATGATTTTTACAGTGATCACTTTCAGTCTCCTTGTTTCCAGTAGTCAGTCTTTCATCCCCCTTATTATTCATGTAGAAATGTTTTTTGGCAGCTAAAATATAGTACTTTTATGCAATGTTTTGATGAAGCTCACCAGAGAAAATGAAATGGACTACCCAAAAAATGAAAACAACACAGGTGATATACAACTGTTCAGGGCGCTATTTTTATGAGATATGGGAAATAACACGTACTACTCATCAATTATTCTATAATGTACAATGCCTCTCTCCTCAAGCTTCTAACAGCCAGAATTGAAATGTTTTGACACGATGATCTCAAGGTAGAAATACTGAAGGCGTTAAAATATAGATATAAATACGTGATAATGAAGAACAAAATGTGTACCATTTTCTTGCAGTCATAGTTTGCAAATTAACAAGCTGCTATTGATTTTTCTTTGAGGTCAATAACAGCATTTATTGATCTGAGAAGTTAATACTCACTGAGGTCAATATTATATCTCAGGGGTCAACAAATCTGGATACTGACTTCTATTTCCTGTCCATATATAAATATTACATAGGCAAAATAGGCACATTTAATCTTTGGAGATAAGAAAGCACTGTATTTGACACAATACAAAAATTCAAAAGCATAAAAAGTTAAGAATAGAACCTACTAGCCTCGTTTTTTTTTTAACAGGTTTTCAACACTACACCTTATGTTAACCCACAAGTTCATAAATTTATGTTCAGTTCTAGATTTTATCATCTCCAAAACACACAGCAGTCATTGCTGAGACTCAATTACATAGAAGCGCATAACATAACTAAAATAATCCTCATAAAAGTAGTACCTAAATACAGTACTGGACCTTTTACTTTTTACTGGAGATTCTTCTCACGGCCCATATTTTCAAACATGATTTCCAGCAAAATCAAGATAAATACTTCTGACTTTAACGTGTCAGATTCCTGTTGTTTTTCTTCTAATTTGTACTTTGTAAATCAAGCCATCTCACCTCTAAAGGAAAAGTGAAGTGAGCCATTTCTCTCTTGATATTTTGGTTGAGACAACTATCAAGGAAGCTTGGGGTTTACTCTTAGTAAGTGGTTGGGAAGAAAATAAGCTGCAGGAAATGCAAAGCTCATTCAGGTATTTTTGCAGATAGATACATCATTATAACAAATCGTCAGTAATGTAATTTCTCAGAATGAAGAAGTTACATATTGGATTATTAAAGAATTTTATTTGTATGGAGATACTCAATTTAAAGCACAAGCAAGGAATAACATGCATTACTGGCAAGCATTTAAAATAGTTAACAAGGACAATAATCACAGTATTCAGAGCATTTGAAAAACTTAGCAGTTTAAGAACTTTCCATGATCACCATCACACAAGGCAGAAACTGCTATTTTGCATTTGAAGAAGCTGTAACAAAAAGACCAATAGCCTCCAAGTTGTACAGAACTCAAACTGTTAATACTCAAGCTTCAGGTCTGTGGTGTACTCAGGAATAAAAACACAGGCCATTTGCTTTTTGGGAACAGTAACTGAGTAGTTGAGCAAATACTGATTCATCATAACAGGACAGAGGTATGCTCACTACTAATTCAATATTTTACCTGCCCATATCAGATCAATCTTTGTTTTCATAAGTTTACATGGCAAATATTCAGTAAAATGAATTCTTCTGTTACCAGAATATGTCCTGGACAAAAAGGTGCAAGTGAGCTAAGTCAAAGCATTGGAGGTGAATAAAAGGGTTTGTTTGTTACAAATATTAAAGTTTTTAAAGTTCTTTAGGAATTATGTGATTATGCACTTAACTGTATCTACGAGGAGAACAACGTAAAATAATAAGCACCAATCTTTACAAACATATAGACTACACATTTAATTTATTCCAGCACATGACATTGTGAGAAATTTCTAAAGCTTATGATGTTCGAATTTTTACTGCGCAGAATATTTCAGTATATACACAATTAAAAGACTCTTCACTTGGTCATTAACACTTGGGAAAGCCTGATTCATCATTTTTAATTAATTTAAGAAAATACTATATTTCCTACATTGTTTAAAACAGATCCTCATCATAAAATTTAAAAAGCTCTTTTTCTAAAAGGAAAATGATTAAAATATATTTAATGATATCTAAAGTTCAGTCTTAACACTTCTCCACTTGATATTATTTCACTACTGCAGAAATTGCTAAAATGACAAAAGTAATTACATAGGCAGTAAAGCAAATATAATCAGTCCTTGGGATGAAATTTCTCAAGATGGCATTCCAATCAATTATTGTAGAAGAGCCAAGACATTCAACGCATAGAAATCTTACAAAACTCAATTATAAAAATCAGTAGTATTTTCAAGACACAGAATAAAATCAAAAGTTACTGCATCTATGCAAATAATACAATAAAGACTGAAACACCCTCTTCATCTAATTGGTTTGCATGTTTCAAGTATACTAAACACTTGCTTGTCTAGAATCTACAAAAGAGCTAAACAGGAACTAAATCCCCAAATACATAAACACTCTCCAAAATCTTTATGTTTATAGTCACAGAGGCTATAAAAATATGGAAAAGCTCACTGCAGCAGAAACCAGCCAAGCTGATGTAAGGGACAGCCTTTGCACCAAAGTTAATCTTTGCATGACAAACAGCGTAAACCATGTGACTCATTTCATAAAAATGCAAACCACAACACTTAGGTACACATAATACCTATATTCAGATATCATTGCACTGAACTTGACCTCAGTACAAACTCATGGAAACATGCTCTTGCAAATCTTTTTGCTAACATACAAGCAAAACAGCCAACTTCCCCAGCATGCACTTCAATGCATGCAGCCCCACACACTTGGAATTCAACATATATTTACACTCTGCCAATAACTGCCACGCCACTGTTTACAATCATGAGTGTTTATTACAATTGTGGTGATTAGGCCAAGAGTATAAAGTTTCATATAAAACAATGTTTACATTTTTCGAGCTAGTGAAGTAATGTGAGTGAAGTATTAGCAAACGGCAGAAAAACAAAGTGATAGACAGCTCATACTGGAAAGTAGAGATATTGGAAGAGTTAGCAATATGGAAAACAAAGCCACAAAATCAGTAGAAGGATTCACATAAACAGGGTAGTAAAGTCATTAGCACAAAACACTATGATGCGATTTAAACTAGATGAAGAAATAACGTCTAAATAATATCATTCCTCATTCTACACTGAAATGAGAATGGCATTTTTCAATCATCTGCTTTTATGTCTCACTTGGGGACAGAAGTTCTGGGCTTTTCTCCTTCCTTATTTCTACCAAAAGAAAAATAAATAGTATTTGTGTAACTATAGCTCTTCAGTCCCAAGTTGCAAAAGGGCAAAATACTGCAGTTGAAAGATGATCTATCATGAGAACCCTTTTGATATTGACTTTACCTAGAAAAGCATGTTCAATACAAATAATTTTTTAATGTTAAACTTTGTTCTCTAGTGCAATTGGAGGAAAACACTGTTAGCCTGACAGGAAGGAGAGGTAGAAAGCTTCAAACAAGATATATATAAGAAACAAAAACAAACAACTAAGGTATACTTTATATTTTCAAGCCTAAGCTCATCAACTTTTCTTCTTGATGTAAGTTGAATATAAAGAGTTTTTGCCCAACAAGACCTCACGCTGAGCGAATTCATCGGTGCCCATGTAGTGAAAAATCCATTAAAATATACTGAAAGTCATGTTGTTTACTCAGGCACCCAAAACGAAAACTCATTAAAGTACAGCTAACATTTTACGGACAGCAAAATCACAAAGTTTAGCCATTAGAAAAGCAAGGCATTAACATATTTGAGGTTCAAAATCCATACTCGTAATTCTGTTAATCTGCGCTCTTTTAAAGGTCATGACACTGCAAAACCAGCATCAGTTGGAATCAATTGATTTCACTAGGTGAAAGTTCCAAAAAAGTTTGTGTTGTATAGGATAGAGGAAGATGAGGAAGATGAGAAACTGAGTAGAAGCGAAGTGTCCAGGGATAACTTATGAGAAATTTAAATACTGCCCATTAGAAAGTACTTCCTAAGTATCACAAACTTTCTAGTCAAACTATCTACAATTTGCTTTTGTCAGGGAGAATATGAAATCCAAGAATGTTTTTCAGGCCAACAATAGTTGATCATCTCCTTGTCAGAGCCATAACTTAACATTCTTCATTGATTTATTACAATGGCTTGTCTAATTACATCGTTTTAGATGGTTAAGTGACACCTAAACACACTGGCTGGCAACACTATACAAATGTGGAAGGATATTACATATTTGGAAGGAAGACAAACTTGAGAATTTTTCCATAATCCCCTTGCCACACCAAGGTAGACTGGAGAGTTTACTTGGACTATTAGAAACAACAGCAACTATTCATTCAGATTTACATTGTCTGCCTTCTTCCCTTGCTTTGCCTTACCTGCTCAGAGCCAAGGTAAGAACATGCGCTTCTTGTAACAAGTGAAAGTTAGCTTCACAAGGTCCAATTGCAAACTGAGATGTTTGAAAACTAGATAAATCCAAGGAAGGCTAAAGTGAAGAGTAATGAATTTGAAAATCTTAATCTTGGGCATTAATTACGCCAAGTAACATTTTAAGTAAGTACTGACATTCAGAACTGGACAGAAAATTCAGAGGTGATACTACAAGAGGAAACCTCCCTGAAGCTAAATTATTTAAAGCATGAAAGGTATCATAACTTCAGAGTACTTGAAACACAGTGTTTCAGATACAAGAAATTTTGTGCTACAATACTTCCCATGTGCATTCCAGATAAATAATTGTACAGACTTAAAAAAAATCTGCAATCTGAAAACTATGCTGCCATTACATAAAGTATCTTTAAGATACCATGGTGTTTTGCTCATCCAAAAATCCATCTTAAACAAGCTTATTTTAACTGGATCCCTGCTCCTAATGAGACTGAGGTTGGACTTCTGTGCGACGCTAAACACAATAATGAATTCCTGAACGTTAGTGACCATTAAACTGGGACTTCCCTCAGAACAGGGGACAAAAGCCAAATTTGGATCACTTTTCCCTGCTATACCATAGCAAATCTGTACAACTGAACAGATATGACACTCCTTCTTTGCTGCATTAATGGTATAATCCCAAACCTACTGAGGTAAAAGGAAAGATAAGCATCCATTTTATTGGAATTCAAGTTGAAAGGTGCTGAGTATCCAAAGATAAGCTTTTGACAGAAGTGATGTCACAACACTGCATACAGTGTGAAAAACTCTGTGAAAGTTATTTTCATGTAACTTTAAAAAAAGTAGTTGGAAAAGTTCAGCCTTTTTTCTTACCTCTAATGTTTTAAAGGGCTTTTGTTTGGTTGGTTTTGGTACTCTGAAGCAATTAGAGAACAGTACTTCACTAGTGAAAGATTCAGTATTTCCTTATTTTACAGTACTGCTGTTCCAATGTGTACCATGGCTACGAAAACAACCTACACCTCGTACAAATACGGAATTACTGATGCTCCAGAACATAATTTTCAGATATCCTGCATTTGAGACAAGATGTACAAATGCAGAGAGAATGGGCTTTGAAAACTACTAGATGAGGCAGTTATTTTTTACTGGGTAAGCTTTTCATGACCACAAACACAAAATACCCACTCTGCTGTTGAATCAAGCCTTCAAACAGATAATCCAGAGCTAAGCAAAACGGAGACGGTACCATAAACTGCATTAAAATGGCAGGGTATCTGGAAATAGACTAAGTATGACAGATAAAACAGAACAAGGAAGGTAAGAGGAGGGAACGTTGGGAGAAAAGACAATAGGAGTGCCAGCAGAGGAGGTGGCAACACTCAGTGCTGGATCGAGCAGCTCTGTTGCTGGACAAGCAACAAACTAGGAAACAAACAATATTCAAACTGAGGCTGCAAAAATCACCCCAGTGGTACAAATAAATGCACTGTAAAACACCAAGGAATGGAAACAGAGTAGGCTGGTCTGTCCATACCCTCCTGATACTGTTTCTGCCTTTTACAAGGTAGCAGCTTTACCCTAGCAAGATCCCCCTTGTGACCAGACAGTTGGGATATTCCTGAGGAATGACATCCTGAGAAACAAGAATTTCTCTGTTTCTTCTTCCTCCTCCACACTTTAAAGCCCAGACTCCAAAGAAGGGCAGAGGGCTTAGGGATGTGGTAATGCAATATGCCACTTCAAAATGAATTTCCAAAACAATAAACAGATTTTAATAGAAATCAGCCAGCAAAGAAAAAAAAATTATATATGAAACATGAAATACCATTCCTAGCAGAAGAAACAGGGATCATGAAAAAGCTCTCTCTGATGGTGACTGGAAACTGCATAAAAACTCATTTCACTGTAGAAACTTTGGATTAAGATTTCAGTAGAAAGATGTTCCGGCATATCAAAGAAACACCTGAGAAGGAGATATTGGTATATGCTCCAGAACTCAGAAGCCCTCTTTCTCTAATGAAAGGTTTTACATACAGTATTCACATATATATGTATGAATAATTCAGTAGAGATGAAATAAGTGGATATTAAGTGTAAATATCTGGGACAGGAGCAGCCTTTTTTTATTTAAAGCAAGGGGCACTAGATGCAAGGTCCTAATTTTTAGAACTTGGTTCCCATTTACATACTCTTAGTTATCTGGAGCTCAAATGCAATTGGAATATGCACGCACCTGAAGACAGAACACAGATGTAAAGGTCTAAGTGATGTTAACTAACACAAGTAAAGTACTAAGTATACAAAATTACAACACAAAAGAAGCAATACTCTCCACACCAATCTAATGTAGCCCAACATGTACAAATACTAGAGTTTGTTTTTTGTTAAATTAAGGCTGGTATTTCCAACACAATGGAAAACACAACAACGCAGCAGAGCAGCAAGACCCCAAACCACAGCAAGTAAGGAACTGCTCAAATGCAACAGGAGCAGATATAGAAAAAAGGGGAAGAAGCCACCTACCTTCAAAAGACCTGTAAGGTCCTTAAGCATGCAGGGATCTCCAGCAAAATGCTCTCACCTTCACTACCAACTCTAAAATGAGGTCTGGGAAGGACTGTATCCTGGCTCCACCCCCTCCGGTCACTCAGGGGCATTGCTTACACCTGTTGCTTGCACCTGAGCTCCCCTAGGTTGGTCCTGCCTTCCCACCGATCACATGCTCAATCACTGGTTCAAGCTGTGACTCAGCATTTCTACTACAATGTTAGAGCCATTTAAAATTCTTCTAAGCTAAGCAAAGACTTCTTAGTTTTATCACATTAACGCTTACTCTACTGTCAGCCTAAAAAGCCAGCCCCCAGCTTTGCAACTGAAATGGTATCAAATTAGCAGATATTTTAAAGTTTCACATATTATATGTCAGCTCTGGTGTACGCCTTATTTACGTGATACCTGAGTAGCACAGCAACCCAGAGAAGGTCCTTCATTGCAAGAACTTAGTTTCAGGATGTTGTACTAATGAAAGGAGTCAGGAATCCTGACCTATCACCTGCTGCTGAGGAGAACGCACTATATTAAAACCTATTGGTCACATTTGGTAAGAAACCTACAGGAGTTGTATTAAAATAGATCATTATTCATGCTAAAATCATTGAACCTTCAGGAGCTCTCTATAAACATTTAACACAATTTCACCAATTCCTTCACTATACTCTCATTCAATTCTGCATCCAGATAAGACACTAACTATAATTATTTCATAAAGAAGTAAACATATCTCTTTGTCTAATGAGATTCTCATTTGCTTTCCACCTAGAAGGGTGCCAATACTTTGGGGAGGGCCTGACCATCTGTCTGTCAACTAGGCTACCACTACATTACATTATATATTTATGGATCACTCCACAAAGGGAGGTTCATTACAACAGCCACTGAAAGCCACTGAAATTTACTTGGATCCCCTAGCACTAAGAATTATTCATGTCATACAGGGGTGGTTCTGTCAATTGCTCAGATATTTCTCCTTTAACTGCTCCAGAACTGCATATTTCTCAGATTTCCAAACAGCAAGGAGAGTGGAAAAATATTTTAAGCAATCTAAAGTAAAGACACAGAATATATTTCTCTTAATGGAACAACAGAGGTTTCCTTCTTTTGAGTTCTTTGCTTTAAAATGCCATTTTTACACATCACATTAAAAAAGGGATTTAAAAACAGAAGCCAATGAAAATCTTAAGACTCAGTGCAATTAATAATTTTGTTATCCTCAAACTACAAACTCTTCTAGTAGTGCAGACACCTAAATGATACTCAGAGCCACACCATAATATCCAATAATCATCACTAAGAGATTCAAGCTTAACACTTGTTCTTAGATTACGGGCACCGAATGGTATAGAAATATCTAAGCTTCATGAAGAAGAGTACTCCATAATAACCTGCAACGTGGTTTTGTCATGAAAACCTGGGTAGCATTCAAAGCTTGCATCCCTTTAGATTGTCATGAAACAATCCGATGTCTATGCAGATATATATACACACAACAGTTGCTTTTTCTTTTCCCTGGAAAGCATCTGAGAGTTGAGAAGAACTTATAGAAAGAAATTCAAATTTAATTACTTAATATGGTTCCCTACAACAAGGCTTGCTTTTCCTTTTCCTGATACAGGAAAAGTACATTCACATCTGCATTAAAAAATAACACTGTACATTTGATTCCCATAGCTTAGAGTGAAGTTTATGGAACACTGAGAAATACGGAGAGAAGAGATTACTCAGATTACAGTTAGCAAATGACAACTTGATATATAAAATCACTCAGCCATAGGCTACTACATCTCAGCTACTACTGTGAAACAATGACTTCAGTGTTATCCATTTTAGTCCTTAATATCACTGAGTGGTGCTGGAAACAGGCCATAAACGCTTTTGTCTGCTCCCTATCGCCAAAGCTGATAGGAATAGGAAAATAGAAAAATAATAATTTTTAAAACCATATCTTGATTTTAGAAAGCAGGTGATCGCACTCTGCAGTGCTATCAGCTGTAATTAATATTCGCCTTACTTGGTAGAAACAACAGGGACACTCAAGATTCAAAAGGCCAGTGGTTTTCCTGATATGTCCTGAGAGCTGACCCTCATGAGTGTTTGTGCTATGCAACCTGGTCAATTAACATGCAAATGTTCTGATGAACTTTCTTGTCAGTGAAATCAGCAACTCAAATGCCTGTTATGCCTACAACATACTCCCTTGAGTATTTAGGATGACGTTCTTCTCTTTGCAGCAGACATGGAGTACTACGAAACTGGTTGCCAGACAGTGAATACTTCATTTAGTCATTTAGGTTTATATGTAGATTTAGACATCCTCAGCAACAACAAATGATAGCTAACAAACTACGGAAGCATGACAGGCAGTGTGGCTGGTGCCGCAGAGATGTCGTCATAAGTGGCATCCTATTAAGACTCCACTGAAGCAGATGCACCAATGGCATCACTCAAAGAAGGCAGACCTTCCTAGAGATCTCAGCTTGTATGAAGAACAGTACATAAGATGAAAGGGCTTATCAATTTAGAGATGCAAACAGCAAAAAAGCTTCCAATTTATCATGGTAAGTTTCAGGAATGGCAATGCGAAATTGCATTAAATTAGTTACGTGATGTTAGTTTAATCCTTAGATGATCACAGGGGCAGGTTAAAACAGTATATGTACTTTTGCTGATGAAGGTAATAAGAAAGCCCCAAATCTGACTCACTCCAGAGGTGAAAATGATCCAACTTCATTACAAGAAGCAACATACACATCCATAATTATGAAAAGACATCATACAAAGAAAGTAGAATAGATATTTAATGGTTGTCACCTCTGCCTCCTCACCTTAACAGAGTCACAGAAAAGCTGATGGTGGAAAGAGATTTCTTGAGATCACCTAGTGCAACTCCCTGCTCAAGCAGGGTCACCAAGAACTAAGGACTGTGTCCAGCCAGAATTTCAGTGTCTTCAGAGATAGACGTAATCACTCTGGGCTACCTATTTCAGTGTTTCACCACTCTCACTGTGAAAAAGTTTTTTCTTGTGTTCAGGCGGAATTTCAGTGGTTTTAATTTGTGCCCATTGCCTCTTGTCCTGCCATATAACATTAGTGAGAAGAGTCTTCATTCTTTGTTTTCTCCCATAAGCTATTTCTATATATCAGTAAGATCTCCATGAGCCTTTTCTTCTCCACGCTGAACAATCTCAGCTTTTTCAGCCTCTTCTCATGTGAAAGATGTCCAGTCTCTTAATTTCTCTTCACAGTCTTTTGGTGAAATCAGTCCAGTAAGCCAATGTCTTTGCTTACTGTGGAGGCCAGATCTTGGAACAAGATCCAGCTGTGGCCTCAGCAGTGCTAAGTAGATAAGATCTTTATGCAACAACAGTAAATATGAAGGCAAGACAGAGTCTAAGCCAACTGAATGATGAACTGAAGCTCCAAAATGAAATCATTTAATATAGCATCTCAATACAAAATGACCACTCAGCAACATCAAAAGTAAATTCTTTCATTGCACTAAATTAAACTCCTTCATACCTAGAATCATCATGATTCATAGAAACAACTAAGTATAATTAATCTATTCTCATAAAAATCTTCTCCAAAGATCTATGTTGTGATGATGCAAATGTTTCCAAAACCATAATCTCCAAACTATTTAATACCAATATACCATATAACACAGCTACCCCAGTAGTCTTCACATATTTTAGGCAAGAAGAACTGCATATATCACTGCTAATTATAAAAAGTAAAGGCAGACCAAAGCTGGGGCAAATTAGTGTGTTTAATTCTGTGTAGTCGTATCCAGTTTTGATGCAAAAAGTCA